>NC_084733.1:63168934-63176434 GCF_033978785.1 Entelurus aequoreus | reverse complement strand
AGGTTTGAAAAAGAAAAATATCAAAATGGCCCCCGCATGCTTAAATTTTTCCGTGTACAGCCCTCAGTGGAAAAAGTTTGGACACCACCGGCTTATAGTGATGCTTACTGAATATTCATGCTTAACAAAGATTAGCGGGGAAAGTACGTTCATGTTCATGTTCATGTAATGAACTCAATGACCGCTTGACTTATGCAGAAGTGAGTTTTTTTTCTCTCCTGGCTCCAGGCAAAGGCGGCCACACTCCCTCCCTTCTCCGTGTCTGCCTTGCTTGCCTCTTTGTCTCATCCTGTCCTGCTTAATTTTTTTGTTGCCTCTTTTTGCACTGCCCTCCAAAATCTAAACAATGGAATTGATCAACTGCCCTCTCAACAAAATTGACAAGATCTTGGGTTCAGGGGAACTTGTCTGTTCTGTCGGAATGGTTGTTGCTGGACACACGACGGACCTTTTGAAGGAGAGGACGTTGACGATATCTACCTATTCGGAATCATGATAACAGGACACCTTCTGGCTGGAGTAAGCGTTGCTCTGGTTTGTCGACAAATTGGAAGATGCTGGCAGCCGTTCAAAGTACCCCAAAGTTGCCAAAAAGACTTTTGTGATTTTGGGTAACATCGACCGTCTGCTCTGCAGCATACATTTGAGAACATGAAATTGATAATTACAGCGAAAAGTTAGAATTTGATTTCGCTCGCTCAAACATTCTAATCTTGATTGTTTTTCCAGGCTGCGACTTGGCAAGGTCGTTACTTCAAGATTCCCCTCGAGGACAGTGCAGCGAAGACGAAACAAACACCTGGAAAGATAAAGTCTGTTCCTTTGCCACCGCATGCAGAGCGACTCCAAGGCCAGTACAGACTTAACACACACACCGTGGACCATGGCTACACATGCACACATACTCCCACCTTTTCCACCGCTTCACCCCTCGTGGTATGACGGAAAAGTTTGCTACCAGCTTCGGGCCGGGTGCCTGGCCCCACCCCTCTCGTTGCAAGTCTCGTGGTTTCCATGTCAACATGTGTATATTTGCTTATCGGCTATAAAGTTTTTTTTTCTCGGCCCCTGTCTGTGCCCTCTGCCCCCATAGGAGCCCAGTCTGAAATTGACTTTTTTTTTTTTACTCATCTCCCTCAGCGTCTACCTTTTTCCCACCTTTTACGGGGCGCCGTAAGTGGCGACCCAGCAGCGTTCCTGTTCTTTACAATGTTTGTCTAATCTTGAACGGGTTTGTGGTGAAAATGAAATGTTTTTCTACTTGTGCAATGACAATAAAGAGCATACCAACGGAAGTGCGTAACACCCTGTTCTGTTCAACCAGAACATAATAAGGTGTGGAAGGAAAGAACATGGGACAAAGGGACTTTTTACCTAAGTTTTAATCTATGTGACAAGGTGGAAAGGAGTCGAGGTCTGTGGAAGCGCCTCGCCACTCGTCCATTATGTTATGAATAAAGTCCATCCTATCCTAATAATGCTGCTAAAAGCAACTGCTTTTCATGAAGTTCTGAATCGAACTGAGAGTGTACAGGTGTACTAATGTTGTGGCCGAGTGAATCTAGGTAATGTTTATGAAGGTTATTTTCGACTGTGACCAGCGACAACTTCAAAATATATATTCCAACAATACACATAAAGAAAAAAAAGTGTGGTTTCATTTGTAATATGGGGACGACTCCATGACGGATAGCTTGCAGGCAGACCCAAAAAAAAACAAATTTTACACTGAAGCATATTGAATGTTTTAAAATGTAGATTAAAATCATCATATGCTGTTTACGTGATGAGGCGTTCAAGGGCACTGTGTAAATATGATTGGTGAGGACCGTTTGAATACAAAATACCGTTTGTTTACTCAAATATTTACGGACGGATAGAAAGATCCAATCACAGGAAATAGAGGCTTTGCTTTTGTAGTGCCAAGGCTCCGGATTGCAGTTAAAGAAAGAACAACAAGCATTTGGAAGTCTTTCCAGTCGGGCTATTGGCAATCACAGCAGCACTACTGTGGGTAGAAGAGTCACAGCTAGGTGGTTTACTTCGACTCAAGATCAGCGTTAAGCTCCATTGGAAATTTTAGGTCGCAAAGCAGTCAAGATATACAAATCCCAAAACCAGTGAAGTTGGCACATTGTGTAAATCGTAAATGAAAACCGAATACAATGATTTGCAAATCCTTTTCAACTTATATTAAATAGAATAGACTGCAAAGACAAGATACTTAATTTTTGAACTGAGAAACGTAATTTTTTTTTGCAAATAATCATTCACTTAGAATTTAATGGCAGCCACACATTGCAAAATGTTGTCACAGGGGCATTTTTACCACTGTGTTACATGGCCTTTCCTTTAAACAACACTCAGTAAACGTTTGGGAACTGAGGAGACCAATTTTTGAAGCTTTTCAGGTGGAATTTTTTCCCATTCTTGCTTGATGTACAGCTTAAGTTGTTCAACAGTCCGGGGTCTCCGTTGTGGTATTTTAGGCTTCATAATGCGCCACACATTTTCAAAGAGAGACAGGTTGGACTACAGCAGCGTTTCTCAAAGTGTGGGGCGCGCCCCACTGGTGGGGAATAGAGACATGACAGGTGGGGCGCGAGGAACGGGAGGAAATTTCACTTTGATTTTTTTTATTTTTGTATTATTATATTCTTTGATATTTTTTTTTACTATGCTTTCATTTTCTATACACACTGTAAATCACTTTGTGATTCTGTCTGTGAAATCCGCTATATAGATAAATGTAAATTACTTATTTTTCCTGTAGGCTTTACATTTCTAGGTAGGAGCGAAAGTTTACTGACATAGCAACAGTAACTAATGGGGGCGGGGCTAAGCGGAAGCTTTGTGAATGGCGAGTCACTGTGCGAGGATTTGCTGTTTTGCAAATACATAAAAAATAGAGCCACTGCTGATGAGCTGTTCAAGATAATGGACAGTTTCCTCAAAGAGCACGACCTTAAATGGGAAAACTGTTTTTTGTTGCTTTTGCTCTGATGGCGCGCATGGCAAAGTCAAGAAACGGGCTGCAGGCTCTAATAAAGAGGGTTGCGCCAAATGCGCATTGGACACAATGTGTCATTCACCGGGAAACACTCGCGTCAAGGCAGCTCAGCCCCGAATTCAATGAGGTTTTAACCGATTTGAAAAGCTGTGCAGTGCAAAACAGGCTCATTGCAGCCACTAATGCTGGAGTACTGTAAAACTCATGTTCACTTGCCCTGTCCTCCTTTTTTTGGCAAAGATTGCAAAGTGGCACTTTTATTTTCATTTATTATTGAACTTGATGCAAGTTATAACACTTTTATTTGATTTATTATTGAACTTGATGCAAGTTATAACACTTTTTTGATTTATTATTGAACTTGATGCAAGTTATAACATTTTTGTTTTATTTATTATTGAACTTGATGCAAGTTATAACACTTTTGTTTTATTTATTATTGAACTTGATGCAAGTTATTTGATTTATTATTGAACTTGATGCAAGTTATAACACTTTTATTTGATTTATTATTGAACTTGATGCAAGTTATAACAGTTTTTTTTATTTGTTATTGAACTTGATGCAAGTTATAACACTTTTTTTGATTTATTATTGAACTTGATGCAAGTTATAACACTTTTGTTTTATTTATTATTGAATTGATGCAAGTTATTTTATTTGATATTGAACTTGATGCAAGTTATACCACAGCTGCACAGTTATTTTATTTATTATTGAACTTGATTTTATTTTATGTTATTGAGTTTGAATGTATAAAACTTGATGTTACTTGATGTTCGATAAATTTGAAAATGTTAAGCTTGGCATTAGCGTTCTGTTGGGGCGATGGGGGCAGGTGGGGCTTGAAAACGCCCCCTTGTCCAAAGTGGGGGATGACAAAAAAAGTTTGAGAACCACTGGACTACAGGCAGGCCAGTCTAGTACCCGCACTCTTTTACTATGAAGCCACACTGTTGTAACACATGGCTTGGCATTGTCTAGCTGAAATAAGCAGGGGCGTCCATGATAACGTTGGTTGGATAGCAACATATGTTGCTCCAAAACCTGTATGTACCTTTCAGCATTAATGGTGCCTTCACAGATGTGTAAGTTACCCATGCCTTGGGCACTAATACACCCCCATACATCATAGATGCTGGCTCTAGAACTTTGTTCCTAGAACAATCCGGATGGTTCTTTTTCTCTTTGTTCCGGAGGACACGACGTCCACAGTTTCCAAAAACAATTTGAAATGTGGACTCGTCAGACCACAGAACACTTTTCCACTTTGTATCAGTCCATCTTAGATGAGCTCGAGCCCAGCAAAGCCGGCAGCGTTTCTGGGTGTTGTTGAAGAATAGATTTCGCTTTGCATAGTAGAGTTTTAACTTGCACTTATAGATGTAGCGACCAACTGTAGTTACTGACAGTGGTTTTCTGAAGTGTTCCTGAGTCCATGTGGTGATATCCTTTACACAATGATGTCGGTTTTTGATGCAGTACCGCCTGAGGGATCAAAGGTCACGGCCTTGCCGCTTAGGTGCAGTTATTTCTCCAGATTCTCAGAACCTTTTGATGATATTACAGACCTTAAATGGTGAAATCCCTAAATTCCTTGCAATAGCTGGTTGAGAAATGTTGTTCTTAAACTGTTGGACAATTTGCTCATGCATTTGTTCACAAAGTGGTGACCCTCGCCCCATCCTTGTTTCTGAATGACTGAGCATTTCATGGGAGCTGCTTTTATACCCAATCCTGGCACCCACCTGTTCCCACTTATCCTGGTCACCTGTGGGATGTTCCAAGTAAGTGTTTGATGAGCATTCCTCAACTTTATCAGTCTTTTTTGCTACTTGTGCCAGCTTTTTTGAAACATGTTGCAGGCATCAAATTCCAAATAAGCTAATATTTGCGAAAAATAAAGTTTTACAGTTCGAACATTAAGTATCTTGTCTTTGCAGTCTATTCAATTGAATATAGGTTGAAAAGGATTAGCAAATCATTGTAGTATGTTTTTATTTACGATTTACAAGACGTGCCAACTTCACTAGTTTTGGGGTTTGTAGTTAATGACATATATGAAATACTGTTCAGGCATGAGAGGGTGAATATCAGCGCAAGGTTCCTATCTGTTCCGGCTCACACAGGCATAAAGGGCAATGAATTGGCAGATCAACTGGCAAAGCAGACACTAACACTAGAGGCAAAATCATTAATTAAAGGAAATCTTTTTAAAGAGTAGCAATCACATTGGAACATGAGTACAACAAGAAGACACTAATATGCAATACAGAACACAGTAAGTGCGGGGAGAACTGTAAGGGGGAGCACGAAAGAGAAAGGAATCATGTCACGTATTAGATTTGGACACAGATGTGTGACAGCTGCAATGAGGTAGAGTCAGTAGAACATGTAATAATTCACTGTGGGATATACAGCAGAGAAAGGAGAAAACTAAGAGAAGAAGTTAGAAGACATGGACAGAAGGAGGTTACTCTCAAAGGGGTCTAAGCAGCAAGCAGAATATTTTAGTGAAGTTTCTAGAAGAGACAGGTTTATGGAATAGAAGAAGAAGAAGAGTGTTAGGCAAGTAGGCTTTCAGGCATTCTCTGACCTTTTTTAAAATTCATTTTCCTTCCCTTGCCTTTTCAGCATGTAAAACTACCATTCTGTATAAAACGTGTTTAGTTTTCATATTTGTGGTGTCTTTCCATTGGATTCTGACTTTAAGAATGGATTATTGACAAAATCTGAGGTACCACTGAATAGAGGTGGCATCGGAGCAATCTGATTGGAAGTGCTCTGATCTTCTGGCATTGGTGTGAAAAGAATAAATATTCAGTATTCGCATTCTATGACGAGCACACCCGACCTGCAAATGTTGCTGGATCGGGTTCTGTTCCCGGTCCAGCAACGGGCAGACGGTCAAGCATTTGATGGGCGGACATCAAGACACACCTGCTCCTTGAGGAGGAGAGCCATGCGGTCGCACATCTGGTTGCCATCGATGGAGGTGAGCGCGATGTAGAGGAAAAGGCCGTACAGGACGGGTTTGGGGATCCACTGCAGAGGGATGGGCAGCAGCATCACCGACACGCCGATGAAGATGTTGGCGGCCAGCGAGGTCAGACGCGTCTCCTTCACCTGCACGATACTGACCACACACAAGAACACACTCATCAACACTCGGTTATTTATTTTTTCCGTCATTGGAAAGACACAATCAAACCAAATCTGACTTCACTTGTTCTCACGTCAATGACGGCTGATTGCGCTGGCTAATAAGCAATCTGCTGCCGACCGTGATGCAAGCATCACTCCACTTTTCACTCTCTGTTTGGGAGCGCTCTTTAACGCCGCATGGACACCTCATTAGGTACACCTGTCTCATCAGATCCAATAGAATTAAAGGCCTACTGAAACCCACTACTACCGACCACGCAGTCTGATAGTTTATATATCAATGATGAAATCTTAACATTGCAACACATGCCAATACGGCCGGGTTAGATTAATAAAGTGCAATTTTAAATTTCCCGCGAAATATCCTGCTGAAAACGTCTCGGTATGATGACGCCTGCGCGTGACGTCACGGATTGTAGCGGACATTTTGGGGCACCATTATGGCCAGCTATTAAGTCGTCTGTTTTCATCGCAAAATTCCACAGTATTCTGGACATCTGTGTTGGTGAATCTTTTGCAATTTGTTTAATGAACAATGGAGACAGCAAAGAAGAAAGCTGTAGGTGGGAAGCGGTGTATTAGCGGCCGGCTGCAGCAACACAAACACGTAGCCGGTGTTTCATTGTTTACATTCCCGAAAGATGACAGTCAAGCTTTACCATTGGCCTGTGGAGAACTGGGACAACAAAGACTCTTACCAGGAGGACTTTGAGTTGGATACGCGGTACCGTGAGTATGCAGCTGCGGCTTCCAAACATTTGATCGCTTGCCGTACGTGCGTGCCGCTATGTGCATGTCACGTACGTAACTTTGGGGACTTTGGGGAAATATATGTGCTGTATGAACTTTGCGGAGGTGAACGATACTTTTGGCTGTGGGATTGAGTGTGTTGTGCAAGTGTTTGATTTGTATTGGCGGGTTACATGGACGGGAGGGGGGAGGTGTTCGTTATGCGGGATTAATTTGTGGCATATTAAATATAAGCCTGGTTGTGTTGTGGCTAATAGAGTATATATATGTCTTGTGTTTATTTACTGTTTTAGTCATTCCCAGCTGAATATCAGGTCCCACCCGCCTCTCACAGCATCTTCCCTATCTGAATCGCTTCCACTGCCCTCTAGTCCTTCACTCTCACTTTCCTCATCCACAAATCTTTCATCCTCGCTCAAAATAATGGAGAAATCGTCGCTTTCTCGGTCCGAATCGCTCTCGCTGCTGGTGGCCATGATTGTAAACAATGTGCAGATGTGAGGAGATCCACAACCTGTGACGTCACGCTACTTCCGGTACTAAATCCTTTCAGCAAAAATATGGCAATATCGCGA
>NC_084733.1:63151434-63156434 GCF_033978785.1 Entelurus aequoreus | reverse complement strand
TCAATGATAAATAAATGATAAATGGGTTATACTTGTATAGCGCTTTTCTACCTTCAAGGTACTCAAAGCGCTTTGACAGTATTTCCACATTCATCCATTCACACACACATTCACACACTGATGGGGGAGCTGCCATGCAAGGCGCTAATCAGCAGCCATCAGGAGCAAGGGTGAAGTGTCTTGCCCAAGGACACAACGGACGTGACTAGGATGGTAGAAGGTGGGGATTGAACCCCAGTAACCAGCAACCCTCCGATTGCTGACACGGCCACTCTACCAACTTCGCCACGCCGTCCCTAATGAAGATAACTTTAAACTAGTCTTAACTTTAAAGAAATACACTCTATACATTGCTAATGTGGTAAATGACTATTCTAGCTGCAAATGTCTGGTTTTTGGTGCAATATCTACATAGGTGTATAGAGGCCCATTTCCAGCAACTATCACTCCAGTGTTCTAATGGTACAATGTATTTGCTCATTGGCTCAGAAGGCTAATTGATGATTAGAAAACCCTTGTGCAATCATGTTCACACATCTGAAAACAGTTTAGCTTGTTACAGAAGCTACAAAACTGACCTTCCGTTGAGCAGATTGAGTTTCTGGAGCATCACATTTGTGGGGTCAATTAAACGCTCAAAATGGCCAGAAAAAGAAAACTTTCATCTGAAACTCGACAGTCTATTCTTGTTCTTAGAAATGAAGGCTATTCCACAAAATTGTTTGGGTGACCCCAAACTTTTGAACGGTAGTGTATATATATATATATATCAGTATATAAATATATAAATATATGAATATGGCGTCCTCTGCTGCGTTGATTTTGTTGCGAGCGTTTGCTCGTCTCTCAGCAATCACACACAAAAAAAGTAGACAACCTTCTCAAGTTTAGTCCTTGAAACTCAACTTGAATGTCAGCCTCCTAATGCTTGACCAACCCCCCTCCCCTGCCTCCTTCACGAAAGAAGGTTCGCCATGCGTGAACGCCCACGTATCCTCGATGCAAAAGACTGCACTTTTTGCCGACCTCAACCTTTACGGCGCCACACAATGTGTTAGTGAGGGATCACTGATGTGCATGAGGATATGTACACAGCATGTTCCACAACTGACAGTTTATTAGGTACACTTGCAAGCGCATGTAGTGAAGGAATATGGACTTTTTAAACCGCAGTAATAAATGATTACATGGAAATAATCACTAAAAGGGCCATTTCACCAAGTCAATGCCACTCGCGTCCGTGGGAAATAAAATGTATAAATGCATGATAAAAATCCATCCATCCATTTTCTACCGCTTGTCCCTCTCGGGGTAGCATGATAAAACGAACTGTAAAATATTTGTTCTTATGTTTTAACTTTATCTTTAAAAAAAAAAAGTCAAATTCACATTTTATGAGTGGGGTCCCAGGGTTTTCTCTCAGTCCTGTTACCCGAACACATTGCGCCCTCTGAAAACTGTGGAATATTCCACAAGTAACACGGTCCACAGGAAGTTGCATCATTCACATCCTCTGTCGGTCGCAGCAAGAACAAAAGTAACTTGTTCATATGTTTGTATAGACGATGATATTTCTACAATGACTGGGGTTAAAATGTCATCCTGTTACTCTAAATTGTTATTTTTTCAAAGTTTTTTTTGTTTTTATTTTATTATTTTGGATTTGTTGTTGAATTAGTGTAATGTGCTTAGTGTCAGGTTATATTAGCACATAGCCACATTAGCTATATTTAATCTATTTGCTAATTCTATGCTAAAACTCACTCCTGTTACTTTCAGTCCTGTTACTCAAATGAGTAATTTTCAGCTAGTGAACAATGTACAAACATGACATCAAGTTTTTTGGTATACCTCCAAGTATGTCAAAATGACAAATAGCTACTGTAAATACAGTAAAATCATTCTAGCGGCTGCATAAACAAAAACTATCACTAAATGTTGGCTCAAAAAAGACACTCCATCAATGGCTCTCCTGCTGTGAATCTTTGGGCACCACACTTTTCGATTTGATTCTTGGGGATACCGATTCGATTCGGAGTCGATTCTCGATTGAAAACGATTCTTGATTCAAAATCAATACTTTTTTTTTTAATAACATTGGGTTCCAGTTCTATGATTAACTACATTCCTCCATAAAATAACTACATTCCTCCAGCTCTGATCAATTTCTATATTACTTAAAAGAAAACTGGTTTTGTTTAAAAAAATTCTACCCAAACATTTAATAAAGTCAAATATAAATAACAAAACAAGAGAAGTATCCAACACTTCTCTTTTCTAAAGTAAATATGTACAGCAGATTTAGATAATCTACAATAACAATATGATTTGTGTGTCTGGACATGACAGATTAAAAAAAAAAAAAAAAAAAGTAAATTAAAAATATTTATTTTTTAAAATCGATTAAGAATCAATACAAAAATAATTTTTTTTATGAAGAAAATGTATATTCATCTGCGATTAATCGTGATTAATTTTGAGTGAACTATGAACAAACTGCGATTAATCGCGACCAACGTTCCCTCTAAAGTGTGCGCCTGTGCAATTGCGCACTGCTAATGTGTCCTCTGCGCACAGCAAATCTATGCCACGCACAAAATCAAATAAAAAAAAAAACAAGTGCCTCTCTTTAAGAAGGGGAACTGGAGGGTGTGTTCCAACTATTGTGGGATCACACTCCTCAGCCTTCCCGGTAAGGACTATTCAGGTGTACTGGAGAGGAGGCTACGCCGGATAGTCGAACCTCGGATCCAGGAGGAACAGTGTGGTTTTTGTCCTGGTCGTGGAACGGTAAACCAGCTCTATACTCTCGGCAGGGTCCTTGAGGGTGCATGGGAGTTTGCCCAACCAGTCTACATGTGCTTTGTGGACTTGGAGAAGGCATTCGACCGTGTCCCTCGGGAAGTCCTGTGGGGAGTGCTCAGAGAGTATGGGGTATCGGACTGTCTGATTGTGGCGGTCCGCTCCCTGTATGATCAGTGCCAGAGCTTGGTCCGCATTGCCGGCAGTAAGTCGGACACGTTTCCAGTGAGGGTTGGACTCCGCCAAGGCTGCCCTTTGTCGCCCATTCTGTTCATAACTTTTATGGACAGAATTTCTAGGCGCAGTCAGGGCGTTGAGGGGATCCGGTTTGGTGGCTGCAGGATTAGGTCTCTGCTTTTTGCAGATGATGTGGTCCTGATGGCTTCAACTGGCCAGGATCTTCAGCTCTCATTGGATCGGTTCGCAGCCGAGTGTGAAGCGACTGGGATGAGAATCAGCACCTCCAAGTCCATGGTTCTCGCCTGGGAAAGGGTGGAGTGCCATCTCCAGGTTGGGGAGGAGATCTTGCCCCAAGTGGAGGAGTTCAAGTACCTCGGAGTCTTGTTCACGAGTGAGGGAAGAGTGTATCGTGAGATCGACAGGCGGATTGGTGCGGCGTCTTCAGTAATGCAGACGCTGTATCGATCCGTTGTGGTGAAGAAGGAGCTGAGCCGGAAGGCAAAGTTCTCAATTTACTGGTCGATCTACGTTCCCATCCTCACCTATGGTCATGAGCTTCGGGTTATGACCGAAAAGACAAGATCACGGGTACAAGCGGCCAAAATTAGTTTCCTCCGCCGGGTGGCGGGTCTCTACCTTAGAGATAGGGTGAGAAGCTCTGTCATCCGGGAGGAACTCAGAGTAAAGCCGCTGCTCCTCCACATTGAGAGGAGCCAGATGAGGTGGTTCGGGCAGCTGCTCAGGATGCCACCCGAACGCCTCCCTAGGGAGGTGTTTAGGGCACGTCCAACCGGCAGGAGGCCACGGGGAAGACCCAAGACACGTTGGGAAGACTATGTCTCCCGGCTGGCCTGGGAACGCCTCAGAATCCCCCGGGAGGAGCTGGACGAAGTGGCTGGGGAGAGGGAAGTCTGGGCTTCTCTGCTTAGGCTGTTGCCCCCGCGACCCGACCTCGGATAAGCGGAAGAAAATGGATGGATGGAAGTGCATAACAATTTTCAATGTAATGTGTGCTTATTCAACTGTAATTTATTAAGAATCTTAATTTATAAATATTAATCATGAAATGCTGTTATTATATTAAATAAGTACTAATAAAAGGATATATTTTACAAAGAGAAAGTTACAGGAATGTACACGTGATCCCATGCTTACATCTCATTGTGCAAAATGTGAATGTTTAAGGGAACTAAATGTGATCTCTGAAAGGGGTACACGTCATTTCCAAAGCGGGATCCCCACCCAGGCATACAATACTAGTCCACACCTCATGAAAAACAATATTTGTTGTTATTGTCCTTGTAAGTGGGCCAAAACATTTATATTAGAAAATAATCTCATGGAAATGACTTCTGTCATTTGATTATAATAATAAGGCATTTAACTTGTTATTTAGTCAGGTTTGGGACAGGTGTGCTGCTGGTGTGGCCACAGTGTGCATGTCTGATGTCGCTCACATGTGCTCCCCTGAATGCTCAAGGAGTTTTTGCGTTTGCACAGACACATGAAAAATTAGAGGGAACATTGACCGGGACTAAATATTTGATTCCTTTGACAGTAAAGTAAGGTTTTATCCTCTTTTGCGGTGTTTTGTATAGAAATTATGATTTTCTTCTTTATTTTTCTACATTTTCCAGCGTCCAGTATTACATGGAGCCCAAGCGGACACGAGTGCCAGATAAAATCAAATCCCCTGGCGGCCTTCGTGGCCTATCGTGCTCGTACAGAAGCACCAGCGTCCGGCCGTTCGCTGTTTGGCCCTCCGGTGAGGTCCGCCGCGTCGGGAGCATCCAATTAACTCTGACAAAATACGGAAGATAAGAGCCGGGCAGCGGTCGGCCGTCACGACGAGGGACGCCGCACGCGCTGCTTGGAATGCGAAAGTCCTGTTTTAGCCGCGAGGCTCCTCCACTCAGATGTCAAAGTTTCTGGTTCACTCGCCCGCTGTCCCTACGCGGGTGGGTCAGCGCTTCCTGATCAAGGCTCAGCGCATCCCCGAAGGTTCTTTCCACGGGTCA
>NC_084733.1:63081434-63146434 GCF_033978785.1 Entelurus aequoreus | reverse complement strand
CTCTGAGTGAGTCTTGCAGATGTGCATCAGTGAGGCGTGTTCTGTGTTTGTTCTTGATGAAGTTCATGTCAGCAAAGGCTGATTCACAAAGATAAGATTTTTCCTCATTGTTTGCGGAACCTTCTTAATCTTTTGGACATATTTTCACAGCAATCTGGCCTTAAGCTTAATTATGATAAATGTAAAATGTTAAGGATCGGAAATCTAAAGGGAACGTCCTTTCGAATGGAATGCAAAGTGCCTGTTTTGTGGACAGATGGACCAGTTAACATACTTGGTGTTGTTGTCCCAGAAAATCTGGAAGATCTAGGCTCAGTAAATTATGATAATCGACTAAGAAAGCTGGACAAAATTATGCAATTATGGAAAGGGAAATCCCTAACCTTGTATGGTAAAATATCTATTGCCAACTCGTTAATTATTCCTCAATTTATTTATTTGTTTTTGTCATTACCAGCTCCATCACAAAACTGTTTTAAGATTTATGAGCGGAGGGTCTTCGATTTTGTCTGGAACGGCAAACCAGAAAAGATTAAAAGAAAGGTTTTGTACAAAGAGTATGAATATGGGGGCCTGAAACTTCTCAACCTTGAAGCTATGTGTCTGTCTTTAAAAGCATCAATTGTTCCAAAGATGTATTTAAACATTGAGTGGTACACAAATGTCCTGTTGGACAAAAAACATGTACTGTATCAAAAGAAATTGTATCCTTTTTTACAAGTGATCCCCTCCCAGAGAGTCTGCTGGGAAACATGGCGGGTTCATAAAGGAAACAATCCACTCATAGTGGTGTTTTCAATTTTATGTGCCAGAAAAAAAGAGACGATATTTTGCAGCAGTTAATATGGATGAACTCTAATATTGTAATAGATGGAAAGCCTTTCTTTTGGAAAAATATGTTTGAAAGAGGAATCATTTTTGTCAATGATATTATCAATGAGAATGGTAAAATTATGAAGTATGATGAATTTAGAGCTATGTATGGTGATGCTTGCTCAAGCTTTTCATTTTATCAACCAACTGGAGTAATTGGGAAAAGATGGAAACAAATAATTAATGATGGAACTACTAAATTATTAGTTTGTAAACCTCTAATAAGAAATTCTAGTTGGCAAAAAGGAACTAAAATAAATAGAAAAATATATAATTTTTATTTAATAAAGAAATCTTTGAAGGCTGCCTCATACAACACAAATGGAAAATGGGAGGACTTTTTTGACTGCCCGTTGCCATGGGATGCCATATTCAAACTAATCTATAAAACCACTATCGATGTGCAAAATCGTTATTTTCAAATTAAAATTATTTATAACTTCCTACCCACAGGGAAAATGTTAAAATTATGGAATATGACAGAGTCAGATGATTGCCCATTTTGTTGTCAGGAGCCTGAATCCACCCTGCATTTGTTTTGGTATTGTCATATTGTGTCTTTGTTTTGGGTGGAAGTTGAAAAAATGTGTTTAAGGATTGGTTTGTTTATGAAGCTTAATGTGGTTTCTGTTATTTTAGGAGAGTTCATTGACAATCATGATTTAGTCAATTTAATTATAGTACTCGGTAAAATGTTTATTTGTAATGCCAAAAACAGATATTCACTTAGTATTACTTTCTTTAAAACATTTATTCAGTATTTTCTAACTTTAGAAAGTTACATGGTTGAAAACGATAATGATGCCAAAAAACATTAAAAAAAAGATGAGAAGTCCTCAAAGGCTTATTTTGAAAGTATAATTATGTTTATAGATTATATGATATCTGTTGTTGTGTTCTCTAATTTGAGTGACCTGGACATAATCTGGACTGTACATAAATGCTTATTTTGAAAATGTAATTTTGTTTATAAATTATATGCAATCTGTTGTGTTCCCTAATTTTTTTCTGTGTACATGAATGAAGGTGTGTGTTGCTGAGTCCGACTTGGACATTATCTGGACTGGGCCTGGTTTAAAAAGCCCTTTAAACAAATCTAATTTCATTGACAACCTGGTCTGTTGAAGATAAGGCCCTTTTTTCAAAAATAAAATAAAATAAGATAAATAAATACAAAACATTTTCTTGGATAAAAAAGAAAGTAAAACAGTATAAAAATAATTACATAAAAAATAGTAATTAATGAAAATTTTAGTGGACCAGCAGCCTATACAATCATGTGTGCTTCAGGGACTGTGTCCCTTGCAGATGTGTTGTCTATGTTGTGGGAACCAGAATAATGGAAAGAAATAACCCCTTTTGTGTGAGTGGGTGTGGATGAGTGTGCATGGGGGAGGTTGTTTGGGTTGATGCACTGATTGAAAGTGTATCTTGTGTTTTTTCTATGTAGATTTAATTAAAAAAATAAAATAAAATAAAAAACCAATTTTTTTTTTAAAATTTTTTTTTAGAACAGGCCCGCGGGCGACTCATCTGGTCCTTACGGGCGACCTGGTGCCCGCGGGCACCACGTTGGTGACCCCTGAATTAGATTATAATATATATGATTGGTATTGGTATCAGGCAATCTCACTCACTGATGATCGGTATAAAACTTTGATCGAAACATTGCTAATTATGTATAAATATAATGATGATATTGGACTGAAACTCAACGCAAAGAAGTGTTTGTTCTTCAGAAAAATACTCAAAAGTATGTTTCAATAAAACAACTCTGACAAGTACAAAGTACTGTATCTAAAATGACTTACTTGGAAGTAAATGTAACGGAGTAAATGTAGCGTGCTGGTTTTAAATTTAAAACCAGGGTCAAACTGTGGCCCTCAGAACAGCTTTATAAAATGCACAGGCAATGTCTGAAGTCACATTTGAAAATATTAACTGTCATAAATTGTAAAAAATAAGTTAATGCCTTTTCAGGGCCATCTTTGCCCGGGGTTCAAAATCAAAGTACAACAGCGGTGTGGTGTGGAAGAAGACACAAGTCAAAGAATACTGACGGTTGATGTCGCTGAACAGGTAGGATCCGATGAAAGAGAAGAGCAGCACTGAGATGGGCAGGGCGCAGTCGGACAACACTTCCCTCACTTTGGCGTGCAGGAACGGACTGTGGGAAAGACGGAGAGGACCGGGGGACATCAGTCAGGTAGAGGTGTTGGAGAACAGCAACAGAGACAGTTAAAGTACAGAAAGACCTAGGGCTGGGCCATATGGCCGAAAACTATATCACAATATACCTTTTTTTATATTGATCGATATCCATCATCATTGATACTTTTATGACTTATATAACCCTGCCAAGAAATACAGTAAAACAATTTCCAACCTACCAAGGGTGCTATTTATCAGTGGAGACAGTGTCTGCTAACTCGAGCGCGGCTAAGGTGGTAAAACAGTTACAGTAGATTTGAAGGTAGTTGCAGTTTTGAGACACAAGATGGCAGTAGTGTATAAGCTATTGAACACTACACAGACTAGTTTGGGAAGCTACTCATTGGAAGTGTCAGGATGTTGCCGCACCGTCTGAATTAAAACCAACAAAACTAAAGACCAGGTTCTTTTATTGAGTTGATACATCACAGTTTCTCTTCTCACTCCATGCTGAGAATCCACAGAGAGACAGAAAGACGGCGCAACCGCACTAGTGTTATGAGAGTAGAGTATGTGTGTGCTCTTTTAAGAATGGCAGTGTGTTGGGTGAGTGAGTGGAAGAGTGAGGTAACATGCAGCAGTCGTGGCGACTGGTGTCCGGTTGTGTCCCGCAGAAATAAGAACAAAGCGACCAAATTGTCTTGAGTCGGCGACCTCGTCATTCCGACCCAAAAGCAGAGCTTAGCGGACCCATTGTCAGGTAAAGTGAAGGGTGTTATCCCCGACGAAAACATCGGCCCCGGAGGGAACGTCTACCCTGAGCTCCTTGACTACGGTCTGGGTCTGGGAGCCGAACAGCAGGAAAGGTGTAACGTGATTGGCTGTTGGCGTGTCCCTCCCATTGCTCAGTGACACTTCCTGTTTCCTAGCACGAGTGACGTCATGAAACAAATCTTGCTTCATCATTTCTGGTGTCTTCCCACCAAAAAATATAAACATATATCGAATATTTTATTGAACACATTTTACATTAATATCGAACATGTGTCTTTCGCGATATATATTGATATCGTATTATCGGCCCAGCCCTAGGCAGACCGCAACTGAGACATTGAAAATATGGACGGAAAGCAAAAGAGTTTGAAAGTATAAACAGACGCAGAAGAAAGAGTTAAAGTACAGACAGACTGTGACAGAGACAGAGACAGGTTAAGTATAGAAAGGCCACAACAGAGACAGAAAGCACAGACAGACCGCAAAAGACAAATTTAAAGTATAGACGGACAGCAACAGATACAGTTAATGTATAGACAGACCACAAAAGAGACATTTAATGTAAAATGAGACAGCCACAGAGACATTAAAGTATAGATGGACCACAACAGAGACATGTAGAGTATAAACAGACCACAACAGAGACATTTAAAGTACGAATAGACAGCAACAGTGACATTTTATGTATAGACGGACAGCAACAGAGACATTTAAAGTACGGATAGACAGCAACAGTGATATTTTATGTATAGACGGACAGCAACAGAGACATTTAAAGTATAGACACACCCAAAACAGAGACATTTAAAGTATAGTCAGACCCAAAACAGAGACAATTAAAGCATAGACAGAACGCAAAAGAGATATTTAAAGTATAAAAAGACCACAACAGAGACAATTAAAGTACGGACAGACCCAAAACAGAGACAATTAAAGCATAGACGGACCGCAAAAAATATATTTAAAGTACAAACAGACAGCAACAGAGACATTTAAAGTATGGACAGACCCAAAACAGAGACAGTTAAAGTATAGAGAGACAGCAACAGAGACATTTAAAGTATAGACAGACAGCAACAGAGAAGATTCAAGTTTCGACAGACCACAACAGACACATTTAAAGTACGGACAGACAGCAACAGAGACATTCACATTATAGACAGACCCACAACAGAGACAATTAAAGCACAGACGGACCGTAAAATTGACATTTAAAGTACAAAAAGACCCAAAACAGAGACAATTAAAGTATAGACAGACCGCAAAAGAGACATTTAAAGTATAGAGAGACCACAACAGAAATATTTAAAGTACGGACAGACACAAAACAGAGAGAGTTAAAGTATAAAGAGACAGCAACAGAGACAATTCAAGTTTCGACAGACCACAACAGACACATTTTAAATACCGACATACAGCAACAGAGACATTTTAAGTACAGACAGACCTAAAATAGAGACAGTTAAAGTATAGACAGACCACAACAGAGACATTTTAAGTACGGACATACCTAAAGCAGAGACAGTTAAAGTATAGAAAGACAGCAACAGAGAAAAATTTAGTTTTGATAGACCACAACAGACACATTTAAAGTACGGACAGACAGCAAGAGAGACATTCTAAGTTCAGACAGACCCACAACAGAGACAATTAAAGTATAGAGAGACAGCCACAGAGACATTTACCAGAGAGTAAGATAAGTGACAAGAGGCAGAGAGACAGTAAGAGGTCAGTGAGACAAGTAGAAGGACAGTGAGATAGACGGAAATCGAGAGAGAGAGAGAGAGGTGTCAGAACAGAGAGATAGTTGAAGGACAGCAAGACAGTCAGAGGACAGGGAGACAGTTACAGAACAGAGACAGTTGAAAGCACCTGGGGTCCAGTGGGAGGGACACAGACCAAGGTCAGAGGAGAATCAAAGGACAGGAAGACAGTTAAAGAGACAGTGAGGACAGGAAGTGGACATAGAGAGTGGGTGAGACAGTCAAAACCAGGATTATTGTAATGCTAGTATGATTATCAGGTAGTAGTAGTTGAGTAGTACCTCCTCTTGAACTGGTAGAGGGTGTATCCCATCCACAGGGTTCCCATCATGAGCAGCAGACAGAGGACAGGCCTCTCTCGCGTGCAGTGGATCAGCGTCTCAGGCAGGACCTGGAGCACCGAGGACCCTGCCGCCCCTTCCCTCGCGACGCTTCCGTTGACCGACAGCAGATCGGCGACGGTCTTCACGCCCCCCGCGCTTGCGTTGGCGAACGTTGGCGGGTGGTAGTACCTCTGGAAGACTGAAGACCACGTGGACGGACAGCAGCTCGGTTAGGACCAGCTAAAATTCATGCTGATGCCACCATCAGCTAAAACTGCTCACATGGTCTCTGGAAATTGCTATGATTGATACGATGGAACCTGATTACCCTGACCTCCTGTGGAATTGCTGACATGCTTCCATAGTCAAAAGTGAAAGTGAAACTATGCATTGTTTGTATATTTACCAGTGATTGAGTGACAATAAATCATTTTGGAACCTTGTCCTCCATATTTTTATTTAGATTATTTTGCTTGTTGGTGTGCTAGAATCCATCCAGAATGATTTTATTTTGAAGTTTATTTTAAACTAAACAGGAAGTCACTGTGTGCACTTATTATTGCTGAGTGACTGGACAGGAGTTGTTGGATTGTACTAATTATTAAGAGTACTTCAAAAAATTATTTTACTATAATGAGGACTGAATATTATAAAGTATACGTTTTTTCATTAAAGTGAAGTTATAAGAAAAAAAAAAGCAGAATTAAATAGCAAGAAATAAAGTAAAGTGTGAGAGCAGTCGAGTGGCATAAGAGGTTAATGTTATGCTAATGGCGCCGGGAAATTGAACGGCCGGGGAAAAATAAAACCGCCAATCCCAAATAAATGATATTCCGCTACTGCGCTCGCCTTGTAGGAAATTAAATTGTGTCAAATATTTATGAGGAGCGGTGATGGTAAGAGGATGGGGCTCATTTGGAATAGTCGATCTTGTCTTGTCTGCTGACTCAGCATTCTTTCCTGCCCGAGCACTATTGGTTATTAGCTGCAAGTTATTTGTTAGCGTCCCAGCAGCGACTTGTCCAAGGTGTACAACATGGATGCTAGTGTTAGCTTGTTTGACTATGCTAACGCCTAATCAAAACATTTGCTTATTGACAATAAGATTAATGTTTTTTTAATAACGTCACTCACTTTTGGCTGTTCCCTTGACGGCGTCCACCACGAAGGCGATGGAGATGAAGAGAGCGATCACCTCCTCTGTTGACCTGAAGAAAAGAAAATAGTAATAATGTAGGAGTGTAGGCAGAGAAACGACGGAGATTTATTCCTCTTTGGAGAGCCAATTAACACTCTGTTTATTTTCAGAGAGAACTATCACAACAACAAACCTGTCGCTCAGGTAATTACGTCAGCACCCCAGAGGTGTGTCTCAACACTTCAAAGTAAAAGCACCTATGCACCTATGCAAGTAAACATGGGCTAGAACGCAGTGAATTATAACCGTAATAATTAATAAGTGTCCTGTGTGTGTATATCCACCACACACGTCCCCCCAGAATTCACAAGAACTGGCCCAGTGAAACGACCAGGGACCCGAATGACCCGCCCAAAGCGATTCCGAAGCTCCTGGGCAGGCGGAGGGGGGTGAAGCGGGAGGGTGACAGCCGGCTGCTGACGGCGAGCAGACGTCAGTTGGCAGTGTGGGGGTCGACCGCGACGTGGTGCCTGAGCCACCTCAACTGAACGGCCCAAATCCAGGTGGGCTGGCTTCAGCCGGTCCACTGAGACGCGATCCAGTCTGCCCCCAATGTCAATGACAAATGTCTTATCCCCAGCCTCCACAACCCGATAAGGACCGTCGTATGGTGGTTGCAAGGGCCCCCTATGGGCATCGTGGCGGATGAACACATACCCCGCTGCTCGCAGGTCAGGGGGAATGTGCACCTGGGGCAAGCAGTGGTGCGAGGTCGGGACTGGTAGGAAGGTACGGGCAGTGTCCATGAGGCTACGCCGCTGGTCAGAAGCAGACCAGGGGACTGTAGTGCGGGGTATAAATTCACCTGGGACTCTGAGGGTCTGGCCATAAACTAACTCCGCTGAGGAAGACAGGAGGTCCTCCTTAGGCGCAGTTCTAATCCCCAGCATCACCCACGGGAGCTTGTCGACCCAGCCGTCGTCTGTGAGAGAAGCCTTAAGGGCGGCCTTCATGTCCCTGTGAAAACGTTCACACATGCCGTTTGCTTGAGGGTGGTATGCTGTAGTGCGGTGGAGTGAGACACCCAACTGACAGGCAACAGTATTCCAGAGCTCGGAAGTAAACTGGGGGCCACGATCAGACGAAAGGTCAGATGGGGCACCATACCGGGCGACCCAGGTACCAATGAAGGCCCGGGCCACATCAGCTGATGTCGTTGCCGACAGTGGGACAACCTCCGGCCAACGGGTGGTCCGGTCCACCATAGTCAGAAGGTGAGTAAATCCCCTGGAGGGAGGAAGGGGTCCCACCAGGTCAACGTTGACGTGGTCAAAACGCCTTTCGGGAACTGCAAACTGCTCCAACGGGGCCTTAACATGGCGATGGATCTTAGCGCGTTGGCATGCCACACAGGTCCTGACCCAGTCGCGAATGTCCTTCTTGAGGCCATGCCAGACAAACTTTGCTGCCACGAGACGCTGTGACGGCTTGCTGCCTGGGTGCGAGAGGCCATGTATGGCGTCGAAAACTTGCCGTCTCCAGACCTGCGGCACCACAGGACGGGGCAGGTCCAGAGATACGTCGCAGAGCAGCGTTGTGCCGGCATCGCCGAACGGGACGTCCGCCAACTGGAGGCCAGTGACCGCTGTTCTGTACGCCTGAATGTCGGGGTCCGAAACTTGGTCCACAGCCATTCGGGCATAGTCTATTCCAAGGTGGACAGCACCAATGACCACACGGGAGAGGCAGTCAGCCACGGGATTGTCTTTTCCTGACACATGTTTAATGTCCGTGGTAAATTCAGAAATAAAAGCTAGGTGGCGCTGTTGCCTGGCAGACCATGGTTCCGACAGCTTGGCCATGGCGAAGGTCAAAGGCTTGTGATCCACAAAGGCAGTGAACGGACGGGCTTCCAGCAGGAAACGGAAATGACGGATGGCTAAATACAGGGCGAGGAGTTCACGGTCAAAAGTGCTATATTTCTGCTCACTGGACCTAAGTTGGCGGCTGAAAAAAGCGAGAGGTTGCCAAACACTATTGACCAACTGCTGGAGAACAGCACCAACAGCATAGTCTGAGGCGTCCGTGGTCAGAGCAACAGGGGCGTCAGGCACCGGGTGAGCCAGCATAGTTGCGTCCGCGAGTGCATCCTTTGTAGCAGAGAAAGCTGCCAACATGTCCGTGGACCAAGAAAGGGCATGCTTAGAAGTTTTTTTTCCCTTGAGAGCGCTGTATAGGGGGCGCATAAGGTCGGCAGCCCGAGGCACAAAACGGTGGTAAAAATTGACCATGCCGCAGAACTCTTGTAGAGCCTTGACAGTGTGAGGCTGCGGAAGCCCCAACACTGCCTCCACCTTTGACGGCAGAGGAATCGCCCCTGCTGTAGTGATGTGGTGGCCCAGGAAATCCATGGAAGACAGTCCAAACTGGCATTTCGCTGGGTTGATGATCAAGCCGTGCTGCTGGAGACGACTGAAGAGAAGACGCAGGTGTGATAGGTGCTCTGCCTCAGACGTGCTGGCCACTAGGATATCGTCCAGGTAGACAAAAACGAATGACAAGTCACGCAGCACCGTGTCCATCAATCGCTGAAAGGTCTGGGCAGCATTTTTTAGTCCGAATGGCATCCGTAGAAACTCAAAAAGCCCGAATGGGGTAATCACCGCTGTTTTGGGAATGTCCTGAGGCTGAACTGGTACCTGGTGATAGCCCCGGACGAGGTCCACTTTAGAAAAAATAGACGCACCCGCCAGGTGGGCAGAAAAGTCATGGATGTGTGGAATAGGGTACCGGTCCGGCGTAGTGACAGCATTAAGGCGTCGGTAGTCGCCGCACGGGCGCCAACCACCATTGGGCTTTGGCACCAGGTGAAGGGGGGAGGCCCAGGGACTGTTCGACCGGCGGACGATGCCAAGGCGTTCCATGGCGTCGAACTCAGCTCTTGCGATACTGAGCTTGTGTGGGTCAAGGCGCCGGGCTTTGGCGTGCACAGGCGGGCCATTGGTGGAGATGTAGTGCAACACACCATGTTTGGCGGAGGCGGAGGAGAAGGTAGGTGCAGTGATGTCTGAGAACTCCTTGAGGAGGTGAGAAAAGTCATCAGCGGGCGAGAGGGCACTGGACAGCTTCGTCGGGGCAGTGTCACTGTGTTCACAGGGAAATGAGCCGAATGTTTCAGCATGGACGAGGCGGCGGTTCCTCACATCCACTAGAAGCTTGTTGGCAAAAAGGAAATCAGCACCCAACAGGGGAGTGGACACCTTTGCTGACACAAAATCCCAGGTAAAACGCTGACCAGCAAAACTCACTGTCACAGTGCGTGTGCCAAAGGTGTGGATTGTGCTACCATTTGCGGCCAGAAGGGGGGGGGCCACACGGCCCTGCGCGAATGTCTGTGGCTGATGCTGGCAGCGCACTCATATGGGCACCTGTGTCACAAAGAAAGCGACGACCGGAGAGGGAGTCAGTAATAAACAGCAAGCCGCTGGTACGGCCGTCACCCACAGCTGCTAATAGGTGGCGGCCGGTGCGTTTCCCGACGCACTGAATGTACAGGGGGGAAGGCATTTCTTGGCTTTGTTGCCAAACTTGGCGTGGTAGAAACACAATCCTCCTGACTGCTTTGCACGTCGGGGCACGGTAGTGGTGGCAGAGATGGAGTATGGCTGGTGCATATGGTCATCACTGGTGGCAGTAGACGTGGAAGGGGGCGTGGCTGCAAAACATTTCTTCCCAGCTGAGAAAAATTTGTCCGCCTCCCTGGCCAACTGGCGAAAATCAGTAATAGATGAATTTGCAAGTGCCAAACGAACTTGTTCTGGAAGCTGCTGCAGGAATAGTTCTTTGAAAAGAAAACACGGCTGATGGTCTCCCAGCAGAGCCAGCATGTGATCCATCAGCTCAGAAGGCTTACTGTCGCCGAGACCGGGAAGTGAGAGGAGTTGGCGCGCACGTTCGGATTCAGAAAGTCCAAAAGTCTCCAGTAGATGCGCCTTCAGAGCGGCGTATTTGTTGCGTGCAGGAGGACGTCCTAGCAGACTCACCACTCTCCCCGCAGTCGAGCTTGTAAGGGACGCCACCACATGATAAAACTTTGTTTCGTCCGCCGTAATGTCTTTGATGGCGATTTGAGCCTCCGCCTGTGCGAACCACGCAATTGCGTTCCCTTCCCAAAAGTCGGGCAACTTTAGTGTAGCAGACATGTTCAGTAAACTCTGGAAACGTCCAAGAGTAAAAAGGGGTCACCAATGTAGGAGTGTAGGCAGGGAAACGACGGAGATTTATTCCTCTTTGGAGAGCCAAGTAACACTCCGTTTATTTTCAGAGAGAACTATCACAACAACAAACCTGTCGCTCAGGTAATTACGTCAGCACCCCAGAGGTGTGTCTCAACACTTCAAAGTAAAAGCACCTATGCACCTATGCAAGTAAACATGGGCTAGAACGCAGTGAATTATAACCGTAATAATTAATAAGTGTCCTGTGTGTGTATATCCACCACAATAATGTAATAAACATATTGTCAGACAAAGCACAATACATAGTTTATATTCCCTTTCATCTTTATTTATGGACATTATACATTTAGGGCCTGATTTACTAAGAGCTTTGTATATTTTATAGTTTACAATTTTATGGTTTGCACACGCTAAGTAACGTGTAGAACAAGTGATTACATTTTGGGGGTTATCCAGATCACTGTTTGGATTCAGGATTCTTTGGCGGGGATGCTTTTCTATTTTTGAAATATATTTGATCCATAACCACATTTTCTGTTTTATGTTGTTTCTGTATTCATTTATTTTTATAGTTAATTTAAAATGTATAGTTGTATCGATGTATTTCTGATTTTAGTTTTAGGTATAATCTAAAATGTGTTGTTGTGCTGTAACACACAGAAATTAAAGTCCTATTTTAAGTAGCCAATCGATTGAGTTCAAACAAAAATGTCATGATCAACGGTGACTACAAAAACAACCACATCATTAGATACACATGCGCGTAGGAGATAATACATTAAAAATACAATCATGTTTAGTTTGTATGGATTAATCAAATACATTTCAATTGTGTAATTACTATTGTGTCATAATAAATCAAATTGGCCCAAAAGGTGTCGTAAGAAATAATAAGGAATCTTGCCCACAGGGGAATTGCCCTCATTATAAAACTTTGACAACTTTAATGCTGCTATAGTGTCACCATCTAGTGGACATCAAAGAAACGGTAACTATGCTCTGAACAAAGTTAGGCATGGCATTTACTTACATGACCCAATGCAAACAAACTTCCCTAGTCATGGTGCAAAAAAAAAAGAATTAATAATAAAAAATCCAACCAAAACACAAAATGTCAACAGACATGGTCCCTGAACTTTGTGGATATTAAAAAAAATGTACATTCAACACAAACAAATAGAAAATTACACCCATTTAAATCCATTACAAAGCACGATGAAAAAAATGCAAAACACGCTCCACACTTATCCATGTTTGGCGCATATATATATATATATATATATATATATATATATTAATATCCAATATATTAATAATATATATTATATATATATAATATATATATATATATCTATATATATATATACAAATATACATATACACTGTATATATATACATTGTATAAACATATATATACACAGATATATACAGGTATACACATATACATACTGTATACACATATACATACTGTATATATATATATATATATATATATATATATATATATATATATATATATATATATATATATATATATATATATATATATATATATATATATATATATATGTATATATGTATATATATATATATATATATATATATATATATATATATATATATATATATATATATATATATATATATATATATATACCAGTATCCAATATATTAATAATATATATATACACTTAGGGATGAAGCTCGAAACCGGTTTTCCCGGTTGTTCGATAAGAAAAGAACCGAGTCCTCGGACTCAAATCCCTTTTTGAGAACCGGTACCCGTTATCAAAACCACTATAGTAAAGAAAAAGAGTTGGTTCTTTATTCGAATCCCTGGGAACGAATCCCGTCCCGACAAGAAATGCCCCGTGGGACATCACAAGAAATGACGTCACGTAGCTCAGTCATTAGGCGCAGATGGGGAAAGCAGGAAAAAAATGGACCGGAAAAAAAGCTCCAAGGCATGGCTTCATTTCACCAAAAAAAACGAGGAAGCGGCAATATGCAATTATAGCCAGGCTTCGCTCTCGTGTAAGCGGGGGAAGTACAACAAGCGTGTCGTGTCTTCGAAGCAGCGACAGAGACAACGAAGAACGCCCCTCTTCTTCTGCCAGCTGCCCAAGTCTCAGCTACAGTGGCGGTGACTAACGTTAACTGTTGCCAGTTAATTTCCATATCTGCTCACTTGTAGTAACGTTACCTCTTATGTCAACCAGGGGCCGTACTTATCAAGCTTCTTAGAGTGCCATTTTACACTTAAGTCCTGAGAATTTGCGAAATTTAGTCCTACTCTCAAACTTAAGAAAAAAAGCTTTTTATCAACGTTCTTAAGTCTAAGAATCACTCCTACTCTCCACGATATTTAAGAGACCTTCAGAGGTGTCTTAAGTGGTTAGGAGTTGCCAGCAGGGGATGGTACTGAGGCGAGAGAGACGTGCGCGAACGTTCAGGGAACGGAACAATGTTTTTGTTTTTTTTATGACGAGCAGCTGATCAAACGGTATCGTTTAGACAGAGCGGGTATTATTTTTGTCACAGATTTAATACTTTTCGATTCCTTGTTGATTTCTGCATGTGTCTGCAGTGGGCTAGTATATATAGAGCCACCCACACCAGTTTCAAATTAGTTGCCTAATTAATGAATTGGAAAGAAAATGTTATGACAGTAGCGTATGTGTGTGGCCGTGAGGTGAGTGACGTCAGTGAGTGTGTGGGTGATAGAAGAGAGGGAGCGGTAGCGTGAGTGCCGGAGGGGACTAGTTTGTTTTGTATTATTTTGTAGTTTATTGTCAAAATATACACTCCCATTGTCCACTTAAATATTTCCAAGATATTTCTTTATTCTTAGACAACGGATTCCATTCCGTGATTGGTCATTTCTATGGACACAGAAATGACGTCACCTAAAATTCCGTTTACGGCACATAGTAATGTCATAATTCAGCTCTGAGTGTGACACTTAAGATTCAGTCCTACACTTCGCTGAAAGTGTGAGTAAGACGCTTGATAACTAACTTTTAAGTGCAGCTTTCAGCGAAGAATTTATTTACTCTTAAGTCAACTCTTAGCAGACTTCTTAGGAGTAATTCTAAGAAGCTTGATAAGTACGGCCCCAGGACTGCAGTAATATTAGCTAGACTAACGTTACCTAAGCATAGTCAGCGGCTAACGGTAACGTTAACGTGAGTCTTTTTGTATGTGTCTGATAACATTAATGTTATCTTGTAGCCTACACCACGACAAAGTTTGCAAGTCTGTCTAATAAACTAGTGCTTTCTTTATTTCTTTAGTTTATTTGGAACATGAACACACTTACAGTATAATACATCACAGTTTCATATCATTTCACTTTACAAGAGTAGGAAGAAGTAAAGCTTATTTAATCCTACCCCTTTCCCACTTCATAGCGTTTACAAATATATACAGTATATCATTTACTGACCTTTTTATAATAAAGTATCTGTGAATTAGTATATACAACAGTTTTGTAATATGTAATTAATTAATTATGTCATTATTAATATACTGAGATGAAGAATATCTTATTTTCAATAAGGTTGAAAGTATTTCTCATAATTCTTCTTCTTTGTACTTTGTAAGCACTATTCATTTGAACAACCTCTTAAACTGGATCATATCAGTACAATGTTTAACTTCTTTACTTAATCCATTCCATCATTTAATTCCACATCATTTTAGCTGTTTGCAATTTTACGAAATCATCGAACTTTAATATTTTTGACTCGATAAATAAAGTGTTTGTATGTTCTCTATATCCAACATTATGTATCAGTCTAATTAATTTGTTTTGTAACACAGTTAACGAATGTAGCACACATTTGTAGTTATTTCCCCACATTTCTGCACAATAACTCAGATATGGTAATACTATAGTAGCGAGCAGTAGAGAATGAGAAGTGATTTGTTAAACCATCTGGACTGGATAAGAGAATCGATAAGGAATCGGTTCGATAAGAGGATTCGATAATAGCTCAAACTCGATAATTTCTTATCAAACATCATCCCTATATACACACATATATATATATATATATATATATATATATATATATATATATATATATATATATATATATATATATATATATATATATATATATATATATATATATATATATAGTTATACATATATATTGTATACAAGTACATTGTATAAACATATATATACATATACAGATATATAAATATATATGCATACAAAGATATATATATATATATATATATATATATATATATATATATATATATATATATATATATATATATATATATATATATATATATATATATATATATATATATATACACAGTATATACACACATATACACACATACAAGTCAAAAAGTTTGGACAACCGTGTAACAAATAATGTGCTGACCTTTTAAAGAGCTTCATGACGAGGCTCACGTTGAAGACTCCTCCCAGGATGAGGAAGAAGCAGTTCCACAGGCCGATACAGGCGTAGAAGGCCGGGAAGTCCAAGTTGTAGTCGTCGCAGATTCCTCGGATCACTGCAAGGTCACATGATTTAATGGGGGGGTTTTTCCAAATGGGCATTTAAGGAAATCATGTTTCCAGATTGTTATGATAACAAAGGGAGCTCATTAATAACTCTTTACCAAAAAAGCTCCATCAACAACATATTGAGGGATTGATCGAGTGTGTGACATCATAGCAGATCAAACAGTTTCAAGTGTGATAAAATGTTCACCAATCAGCACATGAGTGTCTAGCTCCGCCACCCTACAACTGTGCTAGGTAAACCCAACGCAATGGTTCCAAAAAGCGGTAAGGAAACAAACAAAAATGCTTACTGATGGTGAAAACCAGATCAAAACTTCAACATACCAAAGTGTGTTTGTTGCACTTGCTACAACTGGGGGCCATAAAGTGGTATCGAAAAAGCATTCTCTGATGCCCCGACAGGTGCGTGTGAAAAAGTGGTATGGAAATGGAAATCAGACCAATAGGTCAAAATCAAACGGCAGTATTTTGCTCTTTCTACTGTCAAAACTGTTGACCTTTTCCACACCTTTTAGGGGGTGCTGTAAGTGGCGACCCATCAGCGTTCCTGTTCTGTTACTTTGTACAAAATATGTCCGCTCTTGAACGGTGCTGAAAATGAAACTGTGCAATGACACTAAGGAGCTTCTTCTTCTTCAAATCGCCAGGGTAGTTGCTACTGCTGTGTTGTTGCAAATACAAAAACAAAGTGGTTGTTCTGTAAGGCAAAACCGTCGTCATTTTCACGAGTCAAGTCAAGTTAGTGACAGACTGCAAAGCTCGGAGGCGTTCCGCAGTATCGCCGTACATATCTTGAGGTAACCCGGAATAATCATTTGACGAGCAGCCCTGGCTCTCGTGTTTAAAGATAAACCGTCAACTGGTTGCTAGACTCCCGCGACACCCGGTCCATGTATTTACATCTATTCTCGTCTTCAGTCACGTAAGCTAACCAGCAAGTGCGGCCCTGGCTCTCACGATGTCTTAAAGTCAAAAAACGTCCACTGATTCCTAGTTTCTCTATGTTAGTAATCTAAAGTTCCACAGCTGATTCTCATCGGTTGATGTGTTGAATCCCTCACTTGTCAAACCGAATAACCGGTGGCGTCGGTTTATCGTTCACAACCCTACTACAAACCCAAAACCAGTGAAGTTGGCACGTTGTGTAAATCGTAAATAAAAACAGAACACAATGATTTGCAAAATCCTTTTCAACCTATATTCAATTGAATAGACTGCAAAGACAAGATATTTAACATTCAAACTGGTAAACTTTGTTATTTTTTGCAAATATTACCTCATTTGGAATTTGATGCCTGCAACATGTTTAAAAAAAGCTGGCACAAGTGGCAAAAAAGACTGATAAAGTTGAGGAGTGCTCATCAAACACTTTTTGTAACATCCCACAGGTGAACAGGCTAATTGGGAACAGGTGGGTGCCATGATTGGGTATAAAAGCAGCTTCCATGAAATGCTCAGTCATTCACAAACAAGGATGGGGCGAGGGTCACCACTTTGTCAACAAATGCGTGAGCAAATTGTCAAACAGTTTAAGAACAATGAGCTATTGTAAGGAATTTAGGGATTTCACCCTCTACGGTCTGTAGTATCATCAAAAGGTTCAGAGAATCTGGAGAAATCACTGCACGTAAGCGGCAATGCCTGTGACCTTCGATCCCTCAGGCTGTACTGCATCAAAAACCGACATCGGTCTGTAAAGGATATCACCACATGGGCTAGGAACACTTCAGAAAACCGCTGTCAATTGAATACAAGTTGAAAAGGATTTGCAAATCATTGTATTTTGTTTTTATTTACCATTTACACAATGTGCCAACTTCACTGGTTTTAGGTTTTGTAGTTATCTAGCTTTTAAATGCCCAAAAGTGTCCAGATCTTCCTGTTCAGACCCAAAAGTGGCATGGAATCGTAAAACACTGTGCACCGTAGTGATAGATAAAACCATTATTGTCCGTTACATAACAATTTAAGAGAAATTCAATTTGATTCCTCCCAGTAAGTAGTGAGATACGCACCCAGAGTCCGGGAGCCGCTGGATGAGCTTGGTGGTGGGAGCCCACTTAGCAAAGTGCAGCAGCTCATCCTCTGAGCTTGTCCGGGCCGCAGGCCTTGTGTGTATTTACTCAGCCTAGGAAGGAGGTCACCCGCTTCTAATCTATTGCGGGGGCCTGATGGGATGCGCTCAGGTTGGAGGCGGTCCCGCTGAAAGACTTACTGAAGGAACTCCTTTGGTAGCAAAGGAGTCTTGGAAGGTTTGGGGGCTCTCCCCATCATAATGTTCAACCTCTATAGCCTTCCTTTGCATTTTCAGATGTTTATTCATGTTCTACTCGGTCTGCCAAGTTGGTTTCTGGCCTTCCGTTTGAAGACCGCCTCATCTTGAGCTTCTCACCTTGCTTTTATTTATTGTTTAAGAGATAAATTTTCATCCTCTTAGTGGCCCATTGTTTGGGTAAAAGGTCATTTCCTTGAGAGAAGACTGCACGCACAAAACTCAGTACTTTCAGTCCTCCAAGAACAAGTCCCAGGCAGCTCAAAACACTTGGTCATTCCAGACCCGATTGTTTTTGTAACAGGAGAATCCGTTTTGTACCTTGGCACTAACAGAACAACATAATGTTCTAATCTACCAACAGAAGGGCAGGACTTGGATAAATACGTGGTTGGTATGTTAACATAGCTCAGGGGTTGGCAACCCAAAATGTTGAAAGAGCCATATTGGACCAAAAATGCAAAAAAAAAAAATCTGTCTGGAGCCGCAAACAATTAAAAGCCTTTTATAAGTGATATAATGAAGTCAACACATGATATAAGTGTCTATATTAGTTATATTAGCCTACAATCAAAATGACTATGTGTCGCAGGCTGACACAATTCTTCGTTGACAGAAATGTTGAAATGTAATACTCATTCTGCCCGTTTTTACAACATTGGAAAACATTAGCAAAACTTCTCAGAGGGTGAAATAACTCCTCTAAAGTACTGTCTTAGAATGGCCAAACGTATAGATGTGTGTGTCCAAGTCAAAGGAAACGGCAGGCTGTCTTCTTCTAATGGATTTATTACACTGTTTTTCAAGCTGGGTAATGTTTGCTGTGGTCTATAACGGCACACAAATAACTATCAGAAATGCAGCCAATATTACATACAGATAATCTGCTATGAGAAATGTAGATATAAATTAAATTAAATACACAGAGGACATAGGGAAATTAAATGAGCTTAAACATACCTAAAAGTGAGGCATAATGATGCAATATGTACATAAAGCTAGCCTAAATAGCATGTTAGCATCGATTAGCTTGCAGTCATACACTGACCAAATATGCTTGATAAGCACTCCACAGAAGTCAATAACATCAACAAAGCTCACCTTTGTGCATTCACACACAGCATAAAAAGATTGGCGGACAAAATGAGACATAAAATGAGTGGCATAAAATATGTCTTTCTCTGGCATCGGTGAAGAAAGTTATACATGTAAACAAACTACGGTGAGTTCAAGGACCGCCAAAATTAGTAGGACAAAATGACACTCGCCAAATACTCTCAGCAGAGAATCATGTTTAATATAAGCAGTGGGAGAGCAGTTTGTGTCATGTTTGTCCTCCTACAGAAACGCTATTAAAACAAAAATATATTTTTCCCCCCATCTTTTTCAATTTTCATACATTTAGAAAAAGCTCCAGGGAGCCACTTGGGCGGCACTAAAGAGCCGCAGGTTGCAGACCACCGCCATAGCTCAAATCCAGTATTTGGTAGGGAGTGTGAGGTTGGTAAGCTGCTGAGAGATGTCACATCTGACAGAAATAAATGGGTTATACTTGTATAGCGCTTTTCTACCTTCAAGGTACTCAAAGCACTTTGACACTATTTCCACATTCACCCATTCACACACACATTCACACACTGATGGCGGGAGCTGCCATGCAAAGCCCTTACCACGACCCATCAGGAGCAAGGGTGAAGTGTTTTGCTCAAGTACACAACGGACGTAACGAGGTTGGTAGAAAGTGGGGATTGAACCAGTAACCCTAAGGTTTCTGGCACGGCCACTCTACCAAATGCGCCACACCTTGGAACATAAACTGAAATTTCAAGAGATCGGAGATACTTTTCAGGTCAGGTAATGTGGTCTAAATGACAGGACCATCCATCCATCCATTTTCTACAGCTTGTCCCTTTCTGGGTTGCAGGGGGTGCTGAAGCCTATCTCAGCTGCATTCAGGCGGTAGGCGGGGTAGTAAATTATGCTTAATCGCTCTCAGTCTCCTAACTCGGAGGTTTCACACCCGTTCCTTCTGTGCTTTGGCTGCATTCCTGCCAGAACGTATGAAATGAAAACCCATTCAGAAGAGAGTCCACATTCTCAGAAAGCCAACTTTCAGAAAAAGAACAGACTGGTTTGTCGGTAGTCGGAATCTCATCTTCCTTGCTCTGGAGCGATCGGACATTAGCCGGCTTCCTCTTCTCGCCGCGTTTCCTCCGTATTGTTTGTCCACTTGTGTTGACGTAGCAGCTCCGTGGGAATGTGATGCATGAGGTTGGGTGGTGTCCAGGCAGATACCGCTAAGCTACAGTGCAGCGTGCAACCCCATGTAGGGGTGATTCTGTCCCTATTGGCGGTGAATGGCGTTGCCAGGTCCAAACATTGTCCAATTACTTGATACAGACTTGCAATCGAGAGCCAAGTGTACGCCAGACCAAACACTGTTGAAAACCCATCTGTTCAAATCTGGACCAAACATCTATTTGGAGTTGTACTGGTACTAATAAAGTACAGTGGTACTAATGAATTAAAAACGGTACTATACTGCCTGTATAAAATACATGGAGTACTTACAAGCAGACACAGTTTAGAGACAGAAAGATTGCACGCATTTTGGCTTAAAAACGATAAAGATGAAGCTCTAAAGACTGAAGCGCCGCTCTGCAAGGAGTGCTTTAAAGGCCTACTGAAACCCACTACTACCGACCACGCAGATTGATAGTTTATATATCAATGATGAAATCTTAACATTGCAACACATGCCAATACGGCCGGGTTAACTTATAAAGTGCAATTTTAAATTTCCCGCGAAACTTCCGGTTGAAAACGTCTATGTATGATTATGTATGCGTGTGACGTCAATGGTTGAAACGGAAGTATTCGGACACAATGTATCCAATACAAAAACCTCTGTTTTCATCGCAAAATTCCACAGTAATCTGGACATCTGTGTTGGTGAATCTTTTACAATTTGTTTAATGAACAATGAAGACTGCAAAGAAGAAAGCTGTAGGTGGGATCTGTGTATTAGCGGCTGGCTGCAGCAACACAACCAGGAGGACTTTGACTTGGATAGCCGACCGCATCGATGATCGGGTGAAGTCCTACGTCGCTCCGTCGATCGCTGGAACGCAGGCGAGCACGGGTGTTGATGAGCAGATGAGGGCTGGCTGGCGTAGGTGGATAGCTAATGTTTTTAGCATAGCTCTGTGAGGTCCGGTAGCTAAGTTAGCTTCAATGGCGTCGTTAGCAACAGCATTGTTAAGCTTCGCCAAGCTGGAAAGCATTAACCGTGTAGTTACATGTCCATGGTTTAATAGTATTGTTGATTTTCTGTCTATCCTTCCAGTCAGGGGTTTATTTCTTTTGTTTCTATCTGCAGTTAAGCCCGATGCTATCACGTTAGCTCCGTAGCTAAAGTGCTTTGCCAATGTATTGTCAGAGAGATAAAAGTCACTGTGAATGTCCATTTCGCGTTCTTGACTCTCATTTTCAAGAGGATATAGTATCCGAGGTGGTTTAAAATACAAATCCGTGATCCATAGTAGAAAAAGGAGAAAGTGTGGAATCCAATGAGCCCTTGTACCTAAGTTACGGTCAGAGCGAAAAAAGATACGTCCTGCACTGCACTCTAGTCCTTCACTCTCACGTTCCTCATCCACAAATCCATCATCCTCGCTCAAATTAATGGGGTAATCGTCGCTTTCTCGGTCCGAATCGCTCTCGCTGCTGGTGTAAACAATGGGGAAATGTGAGGAGCCTTTCAACCTGTGACGTCACGCTACTTCCGGCATAGGCAAGGCTTTTTTTATCAGCGACCAAAAGTTGCGAACTTTATTGTCGATGTTCTCTACTAAATCCTTTCAGCAAAAATATGGCAATATAGCAAAATGATCAAGTAGGACACATAGAATGGATCTGCTATCCCCGTTTAAATAAAAAAAATTCATTTCAGTAGGCCTTTAAAACATGGCTAGCTAGCGGCTAACGTCCATCCGCAGTCGGCAGTGTTTCAGCTACTTCTAAATCACTAATCCTCGCCTCCAATAAACTATGTTTCTCACAAGTATCATCCCCGCAGGACGAGGACTGGCTAAACATGCTTCACTACACGGCGTAGGAGGATACAATAGCTCACCGCTAACAGAAAGCTAGTACCCCTGAATGTAAACAAATACCGAGGGTGGGTCTACACATAAATCGACTGTAACGATACCAAGTACAAGACCAGTATAAGTCAATAGTACAATGATTATATCAGTTTTTTTTTATTATCACTATATCTTTTGTCATTTTTTTATTGTTCATACATTTCCAAAAATACGTCCCTCGACACAGGAGAACTTTAATTATGACCAATGGATGATCCTGTAACTACTTGGTATCGGATCGATACCTAAATTTGAGGTATTATCCAAAAAGTATCAAACAACAGAAGAATAAGTGATTATTACATTTTAAAAGAAGTGTAGGTAGAACATGTTGAAATTGTCTTGAAGTACCTTTTAAAAGCGCTATATCAATAAAATGAGTTATTTTGATCAACAACCTGCAAGTCATAAATCCCACACCAGAAACACACACCTAAAAGACTTAGCATAGCAGCACCAGCGGAAACAACAATCGATAAAACATCTTAAATACGTTATTGGACTTTCTAAATGGTTTGGACATACGGTAGGTAACACTGTATTTTTGCCTCATTCCTGTGAGAATCCTGCATGTGACTGAAGCATTAAGGAGTGGGACTATCCAGGGCCAGCTGCAGTGTGCTCAAACAACCACCAGGTAGCATCCGTGACCAGGTAATACTGTATCATCTCTTTCTCGTTTTATTGGGTTGGTGTTGCAGTCTCTTTGCAGTCTTCACTCACGTTAAAGTGAAGGATGAGGCAAACATACGCTGTAACCTACTGTACCATGATGTTTCTAGCTCCCATCATTTTGTGGAGTTATTGGGAAGCGTACTTAAAACTCCAAATTAAAACGTGCCAAACTCCATCCTTTTTGGTACCCTATCGCTACTTCAAAAACTAAATTGAAGAGTACCAAAAAAGTGCCATGGTTTGGATCTGTTATTTTGTGATGTCTTTAATGATGCTGGGTGAATTTTCCCCGTAGCGACGCTGTTCCAAGATCATAAAGAAAAAAAAAACAACAACAAAATAATAGTTGCGCTCTTAAACCCCACTCTGACTTTTTTTGGGGGGGTGGGGGGGCTACGTTCCGAGACCACCGTGAGTACCGTATTTTTCGGACTATAAGTCGCAGTTTTTTTCATAGTTTGGGGGGTGCGACTTATACTCAGGAGCGACTTATGTTTGAAATTATTAACACATTACCGTAAAATATCAAATCATATTATTTATCTCATTCACGTAAGGGACTAGACGTATAAGATTTCATCGGATTTAGCGATTAAGAGTTACATATTGTTTGTTAAACGTATAGCATGTTCTATATGTTATAGTTATTTGAATGACTCTTACCATAATATGTTACGTTAACATACCAGGCACGTTCTCAGTTGGTTATTTATGCCTCATATAACGTACACTTATTCAGCCTGTTGTTCACTATTCTTTATTTATTTAAAATTGCCTTTCAAATGTCTATTCTTGGTGTTGGGTTTTATCAAATAAATTTCCCCAAAAAATGCGACTTATACTCTAGTGCGATTTATATATGTTTTTTTCCTTTTTTATTATGCATTTTCGGCCGGTGCGACTTCTACCCTGAAAAATACGGTAATAAAAAATAGCTCCAACCCCTCCTGATAGCTTAACGTTAAAGTTCTCCCCTGATTTCGGATCAACATTTACAATAAAAGCGAGAGGTGTAATTATTAGATTAGAGTCAGCGCCAATAATCCTCCCCATCTTGATTGAATTGCCATTGTTCATCCGCAACAAAATAAGTTAACAGGCTAAATGTATTGAAACATACCGTATTTTACGGTATATAAGCCGCACCCACTAAATTTTAGGGAAAATAAATATTTTTCCATATATTAGCCGCACCAAATATATATATACGTTGTGAAATTACTTTTTTACACAGTAATATTTTGTAAATGTTTATTCACATACCTTAATTGTTTGCAAACGGTGTCTGTAACACGGCAGTAAAACGGCCAATCAAACCAAACAGAAGTCATGGTCATGGACCCACTAGCTGAGCAAGCTAGGTCTCCAATCAGCTAAACAGACTCAGTATCTCCACGGTGACGTTTTGATGAATTTACTGAGGAATTTGTGAAACTGAAACAATACAAAAAGAATGCCATTGTAAATGAACAATACTAACAAAGATACTCGTAAACGTGTCAGCATAGTAGCTAATGCTAACGACACTAGCGTCATTACATTACGATAGCACGTACAAATATGCATGAAAACACTACTACAGACATCACACATGGGAGGGTTTAGTAAGTAGGAACAGTTTTAGTTATATTGTAAAACTTACAAATGTAGCTTGGAGTTACGAATGACGATTCCATACAAGTAGTAACGCTATGGACGGCTGGAAGACTGAACGGCACTTCCACTTCCGGCTGAAAGCACTAAATTGAAGGACACATGCAGCACTTGCAGTGAGCAAATTCGTCCAAAAGATGGCACCATAGCACAAACAATAAAACACCTTCTCAGTGTATTTGCTTGTTTTTTTGCTAAACTTCTTGTATTATGGCTGTCAGTGAAGAACAATCCGTACATGAGCCGCACGGTTTTATAAAAAGAAAAGTAGCGTTTTATAGTCCGGATTTTACGGTAATCCAGGTTAAAACCCTAAATATTCCTCACACACTTATTCAGCATACTTTAAATGATAACATGAATTGGTGAAACAGTGGTCCTTTAGTCCCTTGCTCTTTTCCAAAAGGCAGTCTTTGTCTCCTGTCTATAAATAATACTACGCTATTAAATTGTTGTTTGCGCGTCCACATCAATCAAGTGGTGTCTGAAATCTCCATCCGGGCTCATATATAGTTGTTGTCGATGATTACACGTTGATTACAAGTTACTTGTTAACTTAGGTGTTGTTTATTGTTCCCCTAGAACACTTTTTGACTAAGGGGCCGCATTGGGCTAAATAAATTTGGCCGAAGGCCGAAAACTGCATGTAAATTAATTGTACTTTACATGCAGGCTATATATATATATATATATATATATATATATATATATATATATATATATATATATATATATATATATATATATATACATATATATATATATATATATATATATATATATATATATATATAGATAGCCTATACATATATGTATATATATGTAGAAATGATATTAATATAATGGATATAATTAATATCATTGGATATTAAGAGTATGTGAAAGTTTGACTCCTACCTTGTTTACTTCCGTGACGACCTTAATGTTTTGTAATTAATTTAGAAAGATCAAGCAGCTAAAATGCGCCAAACATGGATAAGTGTGGAGAATGTTTAGCATTTTTCCCATCATGCTTTGTAATGGATTTAATGGGTGTAATTTCGAATTTTCTATAATTGTATAATGTTCTGTGACATTTTTTTTTTGCACCATGACTAGGGAAGGTTGTCTGCATTGGGTCATATAAGTAAATGCTACACTTATAGCCTTTCAGAGACTATTTAAAGGTCCTGAATAACTCACCTTGTCCACTAGTTGGTGACATAACAGCAGCATCAAATTGTCAGACTAATAAAATGAATGCAATTTCCCTGTGGGTAAGATTCCTTTTTAAAACTCATGCTTGGCTCGCGGGGCGGTACTTTGGACACCCCTGCCCTAGAAGTACAGTAGGACGGGGATTCATGTGGCCCTATTTGTTGTGGTTTACCTGACACAGGAAACGTAACACATTGGGGGGTTCGACTATCTGCTTAAAAGCATAGCCATTAACCTAACCTAAATGTTTTCTGCAAGGAAACAGACTATTTTCTGAGAGGAAAACACATTTGACGTACCACTGATGAAGATGGCGAGGGGGGCCGTCGTCAGGGGGATGACCAGAGGAGAACCGGCAAACAGCGAGTAGACGACACCGCCGATGCTTTGTCCGATGATGGTCTTCCGCACATCTGCACACAGGGATATTAAAAAAACGGAAGGTCAAGTCGTAATGTTGGACAAGAAGCACATGGCCGAAAGACCTCGATTCACAGTTCGGAACATTCAGCTGTAAAAATCAACGTGTGCTCGCATTTTTTTCCCTTCCATAAAACCAAGGATGTGTCACGCTGGCAGCGTTTGTGTGTGTTTGTTTGTTTGTGTTTGTTTAAGTGTGTTTGTGCTGCTGCTTCAGGCATAACATTTTCCAGCCCATCTCCCAAACTTGTTGTGATGCCAGCAGCCGCTGACATCGCAGTTCAAGACAAAAACAACTAATTAAACGCGGCGGCGGTTCAAAAACGATGACGGCAGTTTAGCAATTCAGACCAGCACCAAAGTGCACGCCTTAATCTGGATCTAAATCCACATTGTGTAAGATTTGTAGCACCTTTTGCACAAAGTTTGATGGAAATCTAGCATCATCCTGCTACCAAACAAAACTTTTGTCACAGTCTTAAAATTAAACACTCGTATTTTGACCCAAATCCAGGACTATTATCGCCTCCCTCGAGTGTGACAAATAAAAAAACTTCCTTCATATTAACATTCTTTAAAATGGTGGTACAGAACAACCAAGCATGGACTTGTTTGGGTTTAGTTTTTTACATCAGCCTGGCTAACGCTCTATTATTCCTATAATGCTTTGTAGGGGTGTCAAAAATGTTTTTTTTAAAATTTGGAACGATTCTTAATCAATTAAAAAAATAATAATCAAAAATCGATTAAAAAAAAAACAACTTTTAGTTTTGGTTGATTTTGGCGGCGCCAGTGGACAAAATGGTAGAGTTTTGCCAGAGAGAAGACCACATTTTCCCCTGAGTACCAACCAGCGCATAAATCGTCAGAAACACGATAATACTACAACGATGTATTACTCATCTTTCTACAGTAGGAACCAACAAATTTTACTCAAACTTTACATTTAGCAACTGCGAGCTATCAAGATGGTGGCTATCTATTGCTACCACGCTAATTTCCGGTTGCTAACATTAGCTTGATTATTTTTATTTCAGCATCGAAAGGTACTTACTAGTCCAACAGGAACAGAGCCAAAATCCCTCCTCGCCTTGGAGCTCACGCCAGCGAGTGAAAGCCGGGCCAATGTGGATCCTTGACTGTCCTTTTATCCGGGTAGTCTCCCTTTTTCTTCTTTTAGTCTCCTCTGGCAAGTCTTTTTTTTATTGCTCTGCAGCTTCTGCCATGATAGCAGTTATTTATTTTAAGTAATAAAGACATTTATCAGAGCTGTTTATCTATTTTATGGCGGAATGTAGTTCTTCATAGAACTGGCACCCAATGTTATGAAAAAAGTGTTGACTTTGAATCGAAAATCGATTCTGAATCAAGAATCGTTACCACCAAGAATCGAATCGTATGGTGCCCAGAGACTCCCAGTCCTATTGGTTTGTCTATCGTGCAATTCGACCAATCCAACCAACAAACAAAAGCAACGTGCCGGCCAATCATTTATCATTCTATTATTTTGTCAACATTATGAGGGACAAACTGTAAAAAATTATTATTAATCCACTTGTTTATTTACTGTTAATATCTGCTTATTTTCTGTTATAACATGTTCTGTCTACACTTCTGTCAAAATTGAATAATCACTTATTCTTCTGTTGTTTGATACTTTACATTAGTTTTGGATGATACCACAAATTTAGGTATCGATCCGATACCAAGTAGTTAAAGGATCATACATTGGTCATACTCAAAGTCCTCATGTGTCCAGGGACATATTTCCTGAGTTTATAGACATAATATACATTTTTAAAAAAGGAAAAAAGATTTTGTGACGATAAAAAATATCAATGTAATCATAGTAGTATCGACTAGATACGCTATTGTACTTGGTATCATTACAGTGGATGTCAGGTGTAGATACACCCATGGCTTTTGTTTACATTAAGGCGCACAAGCTTTTGTTAGCGGTGATGCCGGTGAGCTGTCGTATCCCCCTGCAGTGTGTAGTGAAGCGTGTTTCGCTATTACTCGTCCTCCAGTGATAATGTTACTTGTAAGAAACATACTTTATTTGTCACCATAGAAGCGAGGATTAGTAATTTAGAAGTAGCTCAAACACTGCCGACTGTGGATGGATGTTAGCTGATAGCTAGCTAGTAGAGATGCGCGGTTTGCGGTCACACCCGCGGTGTCCGCGGGTAATCCGCGGGTCGGGCGGATGAATGACGAAAAAAATAGATTTTAAATAGATTCGGGCGGGTGGCGTTTGAACCAATTCGGAAATGTATATACATAGTTAAATGTATAAAGAGAATCCTATGTGTCCCAGTAACAATTGAGTGCCGCAAGTGAGCGCTCCTTCAGCGCAGCAGGGCGCATTTTAGAGGCCAGGCGCTCTCGCCTGAATCCTGGCACTGTAGGTGCCATTTTATTACTGCATAGTGCTAAAAAAAAAAAAAGTCAGTAGACATACGGTTGGATATGTTAAACGAATAGTCTATGTTACCTAGGCTATACCAAATAAGCCCATGTCTAACCTATATTGAGTTCGGTCAGCTGAATAATTTTGATGGTTACGTGTTGTTTGGGCGCACTACAATGCAAAGGAATTAAGGCAATTGCGTTGTTTATTGTGTTTTTTTTCTATTGGAGATATACTACTGTGTGTTAATTATTTGGCCTCGCTTTCAAGTGAAGCGCATCTCCGATTGGCTACAATGTAAGGCTATTTAGCCTGCTTTGTTTGTCGCGACCGTCTATTTTCATTATAATTCAATTATTATTATTTATTTAATTTATTTTTGTTTAAATAGGGATGACATACATATGTTGTTGTATAATTTAAGTTTGTGCGCGTGATTGACAGCCTAAGGCTTGTGAGGCACATTTTTTATTTATTTTTTTATTACAACTTAAAAATGTATGAGCCTATGCATATGCCTACAACATAGGCTATGTGTTTATCTTTATTTTCCTGCCTGTTGTTGACAATGGAGATTGTCTGATATTTTGTCATGGCTGCAGATCAATCAATAAAGGTTCATCTTTGTCGCAAAATTGTTCACTGTGCACCCCGCCCTCGTCCCTATTTGAGCATTATAACGTTAACAAGTTAATATTCATTTAAATAAATTCTGAACTTTTTTTTACCTAACGAAAATATAGGCCTAGTCTTTATAAAACATTTTTTTAACTTCTTAAAAGCATCGTTCTGCTTGCTGCAACTGCAAGAGATATTAATGCGTGGCACGCATTGAATGTCTCTGCTGCATTGGATCAGTCTCCTTTCTTTAACCTCACTAATGCCTTGCATCGTCTATATTAGATATATAACAACGGGCCGGTGGCGGGTGGGTGTGGTTTTGATAAAATGTTGGTTCGGGTGGATGGCGGGTGGATGACGACTTTTGTGATGCGGTTGCGGATGAAATAATTGCCTATCCGCGCATCTCTACTAGCTAGTCATGTCCTAAAGCACCTCTTCCTGAGGGCGTTTCAGTGTTATAACTTCACCTTTATCTTTATCTTTTAGGCCAAAATGCGTCCATTCTCCCTTTTCTGTCTACACACTGTGTCTGCTTGTAAGTACTGATTGTGCGCTGCCGAACATGCTCCTCTGCTCGTAAAACTAGCAATGTCATGACGTGACGACGTGCCGTCATGCTTGTTAAAAAATAAATAAATAAATAGATATATATGTATAGTGCCGTTTTTGATTCATTAGTACCGCGATACTATACTAGTACTGGTATACCGTACAACCCTAGTTCTCACACGTCCCGCCAGTTGAGTTTTTGAAATGAGTGTTCAGTACGGGTCGTCTGGTGCTAATCGGTGAGGGGCGGGCTGTTTAGTCATGTCAATCAAACACGCCCACCAACAGAAACAAGACGAATCAGGTCATCAGCACAAGCAGCATGAGAACGAGCCGTGGAGAAAAGGAGAACGTCTTGACCTGTACAGCTGAAAAAAAAAGTCAAAGCAGCTCGGACAAATACCGGCAACACATCCATCCCCTACAAGGCCATGCTGGTAAAGTTTTGTCATTTTTCCGTCTTACGCGGAGGTGACGTGGAACGTCAGATGCTGCGAGGGTCTCACAAAAAGTGTTGCTCAAAAGGAACCTTCCCGGTCGATGCGTACGTTCCTTCTAGAAGCCAAACATTGTTCAGAAGCAGATCAACTCACGGCAGATGAACTAAGTGGCGTCCACCACACTGTGAAACGCTCCCTTCACAAAACTTCAACAAAACAAAAAAAAAACAGCCAGGTGCTCTCCTTGGTGCTGAAGCGGCATTCATTTCGTTCAAATGGTCAAAACTAAAACAAATATTTGATTTTTTTTTATAGGTTTTGTATTTCTTCCTTGGCCAGTTTTGATTTGTATTTGTAGTTTTATTTACTATTTTATGTGGTGCATCATTTTATACACAGTCGTGTCTTTAGTTGATGCAGATCATGTTTCGTGTATTTATTAACTGATGTGAGCTGACTTGACTTTTGTTTTGGTCAAATAATCAGCCTTTGTATCCACGGAGCTTCATCCGGTACAACGTGTACAGTATATTATTACACAGTATTCACAGCGCTTCACTTTTTACACACTTTATGTTACAGCCTGCTACATTTTTTTCCCTCAAAATTCTGCACACAATACCCCACACATTGACAATGCAAAAAGTGTTATTTTTTGCAAATGTATTAGAAGTAAAAAACAAAGAAATCCCATTTACTGTAAATTCCGCTACTTTTTTCCTACACTTTGAACCTTGTGGTTGAAACAGGGCGGCTAATTTAAGGATTTGCCCATAAAGTTTTGTGTGCAATAGTTTTTATTAAACCCTAGCAGAGAGTTGGGTGAGGTGGCTTTTTGCTTGTGCTGTAGCGTCATCATTTGGAGGAGTTTGCTCACTGCGATGTACTTCCTGTTTCAGTGCCTTGAACCGGAAGTAAAACCGTCCATAGCGTTTCTGCTCGAAAGGATTCATCATTCATCACTCCAGGCAACGTTTGTAAGTTCTACAATATAACAAACAATTCACACTTACTAAAGCGTCCCATGTGTGGTGTCTGCAGGAGTGTTTTCATGCATATTTGTACGTGCTATTGTAATGTAATAAAGCTAGCGTCGTTACCAATAGCTTAAATGCTACCACGTTTACGACTGTCTGTGTTAGTTTTATTAATTTACAATGGCATTCTTTTTGTGTTGTTTCAGTTTCACAAATTCCTCAGTGAAATTACCAAAACGTCACGGTGGAGTTATTGAGTCTGTTAAGCTGATTGGAGAGCTAGCTTCCGCAGTTAGTGGGTCCATGACGATGACTTCTGTTTTGTTTGATCGGACGTTTTACTGCCGTGTTACAGACACAGTTTGAAAACAATTATGGTATATAAATAAACATTTACAGAATATTTCTCTGTAAATAACACAACGTATATGTATCTGTGACTTATAGTCCGGTGCAGCTAATATATGGATTGTTTTTTTTCTTTCTAAATTTAGTGGGGGCGGGTGATATACCAGTGCGCTCTGCAGTCCCAAAAAATACAGTACAAACATATTCACAGCCTTTGCTCAGTACTTAGTTGATGCACGTTTGGCAGCAATTACAGCCTCAAGTCTTTTTGAATACAATGCCACGATTTACCCCAGGTGGACTCCAAGTAAGCTGTAGGAACATCTCAAGGGTGATCAGTTGTGGCAAAGGCTCTTAATTTCCCCTCAGGGATTATTAAAGTATTTCTGGTTCTGATTCTGAATACTCATGTACTTGTGATTTCTTAGTTTTTTATTTTTAATAAATTTGCAAAAATTTGTAAAAAAAAAAGTTTTCACATTGTCATTATGCGGTAATGTGTGCAGAAATTTGAGGACGAACACAAGTTTATTCCGTTTTGGAATAAGGCTGTAACACTGTACTCGAACAAACACTTACTTGTGATGCTTGGAGTTTTCCTGTGGTCGTGTTGTGTCGTTTCCCTCTGTTGTCGGAGTAAATCAGGGTGAGCCATACCTTTTTTTTAAAAAGCGCATTAAAAGTTCCATACTTGAAACAATTGAGTGTGTTAATTGGCGAGGCACTGCTCCAGGCTTGATGTTTTCTGAAGTGAAAGAGCTTGGCAAAGTTGCAAATAAACTATAGTTGAATTTTATTCGTAGTTGATGTACTACATAGTAATTATAATGTTATAAGTTAAGAGGCCGAACAGAAAATTATTTTTGTGAGGTTATTTTATGTTTGCTTGTAAGATTTTGGGGTGAACTTCCCCTTTTAAGTAAGAGGAAAATGATATATTCGTACTGTAGGGGTGGAGCCGGAAGCAAATCAATTGTAGGTTACAAGGGGTCGTATTATGATTTATTTTTATTTTTATAACACTTCATTTTTCAAGGCACTTTTTGGCTGCCTCCTAAAAGGATCCGTTTTAAGAGGCGACGTTTTAAAAATGCAAATGAACCCCTCTTACTCCGCCCCCTCACGCTGACTTGATTTCCGTCCCCACCCCGGCGCCCATGTTTGTAGGTACGGAATTCTAACTTTAGTCAACCTTTAAGCAACATAACATTTTCTGACTATCCCTTGCAGGACAGATTTTTTTTAGCAGTCTAGCAGTTTAGTTGTACATATTCCCCCCGCCCCAAAAAAAGATAATACGTAATGATAAAATGCAGTCATACCGATCTCGCCACGCGTGCTTTCGTCGTTGAGCGAGCCGAAAGCGATGGCGGGCAGCAGGATGGCGATGTAGAGGAAGATGGCGGTGGTCATGTACTTCAGCAGGGTCTTGTTGTTACCAACAATACCTGCAGGGGGAGACAGACACAAGCACAGCAAGTAACGCTAACAACTCGGTGTCACAGCAAACGCTCTGTTGCTAACGCTAACTTAAGCGGTCACATTATGATTCTTTTCCCCTACATTAAAAACTAGGGCTCGTTTGGAGGAAGTATGAAGGAAGGCAAGATTTTTTCAAATAAATATCTCCGCCATGCCTCTGTGTTTTGATAAAAAATGTTGGGATCCCAAATACGCAAAAACAGGGTTACAAAGGTTGGTTTTGCATAATCTGTCCCCTTTAAGATTGGCCTGTAATGAAAGCTAGCATAGCGCAGAAGAACGGCGGCGGTGAAAGTAGCAACATTTCAGTTAATAGAAGTAAACAAATATTGTTTACAGCTAACAATATGTCTGTAGCTAGTAGGTAGTTAGCTTGCTGTAGCTATGACAACTCATACAATGTTATTTGTTTTCCAACACAAACACAAACTGTTTGCATCTCATGGACAATACAATCCATAAAGCTAATGTAGCTTGCAAGCCCGCTAACGCTAACGCACGGGAAATAGGCTCGCTAGCTAGGTCTGTTCGCATCGCAAACACTGATATTACAGCGGAACCTCGTTATACACTTTTTTTTTATTTACAAACCATAGCCCGGGTAAAAATATTCTTCGGTGTACAAACCTTGTCTCAGTGTACGAACATCTGCCTGGCAGCTGAGCCATTTTGTACGGGTGGATTTGTGTTTGTGAGTTCAGCAGTGCTGCTGTGATTCATGCTACTTTTAAATTTTTTCCAGTTTTGCTGTCGCGATATGAGCAATGGACAAGCTATGTGTGGGTTTGAAACATTCCCGAGGTATCGTCAAGGTTCCGATTGATTTCATGCGTTTTGTGACGACGACATGCGGCGCGGGAGAAAATTTGCCGTACTCGCTAATATTAGTCCATGTACTGAGCGACGGTACCTCAAACCTTTCACATGCTTGACAACGTGCAGGAAGTTAACATCATAACAATTCATGTATTGTGTGACGGTGAAAGTGCAAAATGATATATAACTTTGTGGAGGGAGGTGTGGCCAGCGCTGCCTGCAGGAGCGGAGGTCACCGCCTCTGTCCACGGTGCTGAGGACAGAGCACCGTCAGACGGGGGCGTGGCAGTGCCAACGGCGAGACACAGCTGAACAGGTGATTAGATTTCCTAGGTGGTACGAGTTGTCTAATCACCTGTTGTCTTTAACAGTAGCGATCAGAAACAGCAGGAGGAGGAGGGCTTGGAGAGTTTGGAGAGGAAGGACAGGGACTGAAAAGTCCAATAGCGTAAACATTGATTGTGACTAAAACCTTGTTCAACTCTGAACGCCAGACTCCTGTGAACGTGTGTGATCAGCGGAAGCCGCTTGGAAGCGACTTCCACAAACGGATTTTACGGACTAAATACCCGCTACTTTTTCCCCAAGCTTCGTACCCTGCGGCTTATAAAAGGTGCGGCTAATTTATAGATTTTCCTTTGCTAACGGCCATAATGATTGTATTCAACAAATAGTTTTCTTATAACGCCGACAGAGACACTGAAAAGATATGTTGTTCTTTGTGCCATGGCGCCATCTTTTGGACGGGTTCGCTCACTGCAGGTGCCGCTGGTTGAAAATCTATTTCCTGGTTCGTCCCTTGAATCAATGATTCTTCATTCAACACTCCAAGCAACATTTGTAAGTTTTACAATATAACTACAACAATTCTTACTTACTAAAGCGTCCCATGTGTGGTGATGTCTGCAGGTGTGATTTCATGCACGCTATCGTACGCGCTATCGTTATCTAATCAAACTAGCATCATTAGCAACATTAGCGAACATGCTAACATGTTTAATGTCTGTGTTGGTATTAATAACTTACAATGACATTATTTTTGTATTGTTTCAGTTTTGTACATTCACCAAAACGTAACCGTGGAGCTATTGAGTCTGGTTAGCTGATGGGAGAGCTAGCTTCCGCAGCTAGTGGGTCCATGACCATGACTTCTGTTTTGTTTGATCAGCTGTTTTACTGCTGTGTTACAGACACCGTTTGGAAACCATTATGGTTTATACATAAACATTTACAAAATATTTCGTACGAGGGTATATCCACGGCGTATAGTCCGGTGCGACTAATATATACATATAACTATAACATAACATATAAATATAACATATTTATTTCTTCTCAAATTTGGTGGGTGCGGCTTATATAGCGGTGCGTTCTACAGCAGGGAAAATACGGTACTCGTTAATGCACAGGAAGTGGACTCGCTGTGCATGAGGCTCCTCTTTTTTCATGTTTGTTTGTTTTTTTATTTAATTCATTTAAGGTCAAACAAACAAAAAAACAAACATAAGATTTAAAATAAATAATGAAGGAAAAGGAGCAGAAAGAAGTCAAACTTGTACTGCGAGACAATGATGGTGTACATTTCCATATGCTTGCTAACGTCCAATAAGCAGGCTAACACGCAAACTAGCGTTACATTTAGGCTCATTATCATTTTTACATTTTTGCACAGGAAATGGACTACAGTAGACGCCAATGTTAGCATCAAATTTTCGGCTCTTATTATTCCATGTATTGTGCGACAAACACGGTGTAAAATTCAATAGGCTAGCTAACACGCAGGAAGTGAGCTAGCTGGTTGTGATAACGCCAAATTTAGGCAAACATTATTTAATTTATTTATGATAGTTATGGCAGCGCAAAAATGCACCAGGGGGTCTACAGTAGGAAGGGTATTCATACGGCCCCATTCGTTGCGGTTTACCTGACACATGAAACGTGACGGATTTGGGAGGGTGCAATTTCCACTTTGGCCGCCAGACGGCAGTAGAGTGTTGAATATCTTCAAAATGTGTTTTGTGGCAATTCCAACTTTGACCACGGCGTCAGTCACTTTCCATCATTTTCAGCAGACTGCATTGCGAAATGATTAGGGGGCCATATGAAGCCCTTCCCTGCTGTGTTAGCATCACATTTAGCCTCAGATTTATGTATGTCGTGTTTAATGTCGGATACTCTCGGAAAAAAATGTTGAGATAATGTATTATCGGAGCATCACGTGGGGCGACACAGAGAGATTAGCTAATAAATCCGATCGTGTGACGTGTCAACAGAGTCAGCAGGCCGCCAAGATGCTTAGAGGCGGCGGCGACACAGGCGCAGCCGCTACGATCATCAGGATGATTCTGAGCGGGTCATAGCCTACCATCTGTGAAGTCGGAGACGTAGAAAGGCAGTCTGCGACACAGGTCCTCGTAGATCCCCCGGCCCGCTCTCAAGAAGTCTTTACACTGCGGACACACAGCGGGGGAGGGAGAGAGGGGTGCGCCTTGTTAACGAGGTCACGGCGACACGCAGGTGCAGGACGACCCGAGCCGCTTGGCGTGGTCGACATGACAACAACGTGTGTCTCGGTGGACACTACATTAGGTACACCCAGGTACATTAGGTACATCTAAACACAGCCACGCTTCCGTCAGTCTAACCCCAGGGCAGCTGTGGCTACGAAAGTAGCTTACCACGACCAGGTGTGAATGAATGATGGCTTCTCACTTCTCTGTGAAGTGCTTTGAGTGTCTAGAAAAGCTCTATATAAATCTAATCCATTATTATTATTCAAAATAATGAAGTGCATGTCTGAACATTTTATTGAAGTAGCAGTAGAGTGGAAAAAGAAGTTGCCTCAATATTGAAGCTATTATCATATACATACATACATTATCATATATATATATACACGTAACAGCTTCTTCCCTCAGGCCGTAAGACTCTTGAACGCATTAAAATAATCCCCTCAATTCCCCCCCAAAATTGACTAACTCGCTGGAATATAAAGACAATATAACATACATCCATAAACGTGGATACATATGCAAAAGTGCAATATATTTATCTGTACAGTAATCTATGTATGTATATCTGCACATTATTGCTCTTTTATCCTGCACTACCATGAGCTAATGCAACAACATTTCGTTCTTATCTGTACTGCAAAGTTCAAATTTGAATGACAATAAAAGGAAGTCTAAGTCTAATATATCTGATTTAAAAAGTTCGAGAATAAATAGAAATGATCAAAATAGTATCAATTTCACAGAGATTCCCGAGCCATTTTGAGAGTTAATGAGCAAACCACGTGATTCCTGACGTAGGGGTGGAACCACAGATCCCTTCCCCATCAACAATGCGACTCAAACAGACTTTGTGGGAGCCAACAACGATTACTTTAGGAAAAATTATGATCCAGAACCTTATATTTTTGAGCCCGAACACAAAGTGGATGAGTAATGAGTTTTAGAAGCCGAGTGCTAAACGGATGTAGCTTTATTGCATTAGCAGCATTGCTAGGTGCTAAACACACAAACTAACCGTAATAAGCCATAACAAAACAAGTAGTATTTCCACTCTCGCTGGGATGCCGACCGACGAGATGCTCACATAATCCCGTTTAGATGAAGATTTATTAACAATTCTCACGAAGGGTTAAAAAAAGTTTAAACGTCTTTTTGTGTCTTTTTCGCCGTCTCTGTGGATGTGAAAGTGGACCAGTCTGTCGGTCCATGGCCACATTTGTCTACTAGCAAGTGAGAGATGCATGAATTATAATCTAGAATTGACTTTTAGTAAATTTGAGACCAAGCAGAAGCAGCTGGCGGCTTAAAGTGTGTCAACAATAGCAGCGTAAGCTAGCATTTAGCTCACTGCTATCGATGCCCCGCTAAAATAGTCCGCCATTTTGTCTGACATGCCTGTAAATATGTTGGTCATGTATGATGTCTTTTTGTTATTTTTGTTTCGTGATGTGTAATGTCTTTTATTTAAATGTACGGCAGTGAAAATGAATTTCCCCAACGGGGACCAATAAATCTAAATCTAATCTAAAAGTCTGCGTTAGCGCTTATAATAACAATATCACTCATTTTTGGTTCATTTTCAGGTCCCGACATGTAGATGGAGTATTGTTGGCACTTTCTGGATGTTTTTAGAGAGTATAATGAGAGGACCCTCCAACTGTTGAATCAATTCTTAGATATTTACCATTTGGAATGCATAAAAAAAGCCATGCATATGTGTTCTTGTCTTACATCAGGAGTGTGAATGACAAACAGCACATCTATTTCTAATGTTTGCATATTTCCAGAATTGATTGATTGATTGAAACTTGTATTAGTAGATTGCACAGTAAAGTACATATTCCGTACAATTGACCACTAAAGGAAATCTGGTTTTGTTGAATAAAATTCTACCCAAATATTTAATAAAGTCAAATACAAATAAGAGAAGTAGCCAACACTTCTCTTTTCTAAAGTAAATGTGTACGATTAATTTGAGTACTTTTGTGTGACACCCTACGTTTCATACAACATATGTGTTCATGTACAGGGCAGCTGTGCCTTGATGAGTCTTCTTCTTCTTCTTCTTTTTGGGGCCCGAGGAGGATGGACAGCAGACAAAATACTTTGCTCGGAGGAAACGCACCAATCCAAAATGTCTGCCAGCTCTCAGCTGTCAACATGAGGAGGAGATGTCGGTCTGAGCGCCTTTGGAGGCTTCTTCTCGCGCGTGTTGAAATGTGTGTGCGTGTTGAAATGCGTGTGCGTGTTTAAAATGTGTGTGCGTGTTTATATGTGTGTGCGTGTTTAAAATATGTGTGCGTGTTTAAAATGTGTGTGCGTGTTTAAATGTGTGTGCATGTTTAAAAGCGTGTGTGTGTTTAAATGTGCGTGTTTAAATGCATGTGCGTGTTTAAAATGTGTGCGTGTTTAAAATGTGTGTCCATGTTTAAAAGCGTGTGTGTGTTTAAATGTGCGTGTTTAAATGCATGTGCGTGTTTAAATGTGTGTGCATGTTTAAAATGTGTGTGCGTGTTTAAATGTGTGTGCATGTTTAAAAGCGTGTGTGTGTTTAAATGTGCGTGTTTAAATGCATGTGCGTGTTTAAAATGTGTGAGTGTTTAAAATGTGTGTGCATGTTTAAAAGCGTGTGTGTGTTTAAATGTGCGTGTTTAAATGCATGTATGTGTTTAAATGTGTGTGCGTGTTTAAAATGCGTGTGCGTGTTTAAATGTGTGTGCATGTTTAAAATGTGTGTGCGTGTTTATGTGTGTGCGTGTTTTAAAAGCGTGTGCGTGTTTAAAATATGTGTGCGTGTTTAAAATGTGTGTGCGTGTTTAAAAGTGTGTGCGTGTTTAAATGTGCGTGTTTAAATGCATGTGCGTGTTTAAATGTGTGTGCATGTTTAAAATGTGTGTGCGTGTTTAAATGTGTGTGCGTGTTTAAAAGCGTGTGTGTGTTTAAATGTGCGTGTTTAAATGCATGTGTGTTTAAATGTGTGTGCATGTTTAAAATGTGTGTGCGTGTTTAAAATGTGTGTGTGTATAAATGTGTGTGCGTGTTTAAAAGCGTGTGCGTGTTAAAATGTGTGTGGGTGTTTAAATGTGTGTGCGTGTTTAAAAGCGTGTATGTGTTTAAATGTGCGTGTTTAAATGCATGTGTGTGTTTAAATGCGTGTACCTGTTTAAAATGTGTGTGCGTGTTGAAATGCGTGTGCGTGTTGAAATGTGTGTGCGTGTTTAAAATGTATGTGCGTGTTTATATGTGTGTGTGTGTTTTAAAAGCGTGTGCATGTTTAAAATATGTGTGCGTGTTTAAAATGTGTGTGCGTGTTTAAAAGTGTGTGTGTTTAAATGTGCGTGTTTAAATGCATGTGCGTGTTTAAATGTGTGTGCATGTTTAAAATGTGTGTGCGCGTTTAAATGTGTGTGCGTGTTTAAAAGTGTGTGTGTGTTTAAATGTGTGTGTTTAAATGCATGTGCGTGTTTAAATGTGTTTGCATGTTTAAAATGTGTATGCGTGTTTAAAATGTGTGTGTGTTTAAATGTGTGTGCGTGTTTAAAAGCGTGTGCGTGTTAAAATGTGTGTGCGTGTTTAAATGTGTGTGCGTGTTTAATAGCGTCTGTGTTTAAATGTGCGTGATTACATGCATGTGTGTGTTTAAATGTGTGTGCATGTTTAAAATGTGTGTGAGTGTTTAATATGTGTGTGTGTTTAAATGTGTGTGCATGTTTAAAAGCGTGTGCGTGTTAAAATGTGTGCGTGTTTAAATGTGTGTGCGTGTTTAAAATGTGTGTGCGTGTTTAAAAGCGTGTGCGTGTTTAAATGTGGCTGTTTAAATGTATGTGCGTGTTGAAATGCGGATATGTGTTTAAATGCGTGTGGAAATGTGTGTGCGTGTTAAAATGCGTGTGCGTGTTTAAATGTGTGTGCGTGTTTAAAATGTGTGTGCGTGTTTATATGTGTGTGCGTGTTTAAAAGCGTGTGCATATTTAAATGTGTGTGCGTGTTTAAATGTGTGTGCGTGTTTGAAATATGTGTGCGTGTTTAAAAGCGTGTGTGTGTTCAAATGTGCGTGTTTAAATGTGTGTGCATGTTTAAATGTGAGTGCATGTTTAAATGTGTGTGCGTGTTTAAAATGTGTGTGCATGTTTTAAATGTGTGTGTGCGTGTTTAAATGTGTGTGCGTGTTTAAAAGCGTGTGTGTGTTTAAATGTGCGTGTTTAAATGCGTGTGCGTGTTTAAATGTGTGTGTATGTTTAAAATGTGTGTGCATGTTTAAAATGTGTGTGTGTGTTTCAATGTGTGTGTGTGTTTAAAAGCGTGTGCGTATTTAAAAGCATGTGCGTGTTAAAATGTGTGTGCGTGTTTAAATGTGTGTGCGTGTTTAAAATGTGTGTGCGTGTTTAAATGTGTGTACGTGTTTAAAATCGTGTGCGTGTTAAAATGTGGCTGTTTAAATGCATGTGCGTGGTGAAATGCGGATACGTGTTTAAATGTGTGTGCATGTTTAAATACGTGTGTGTGTGTTTAAATGCGTGTTGAAATGTGTGTGCCTGTTTAAATGAAGGTGCATGTTTAAATGCTTCTTTAAATACGTGTGCGTGATTAAATGTGTGTGCGTGTTTAAATATGTGTGCGTGTTTGGAAGCGTGTGCGTGTTTAAATGTGTGTTGGTGTTTACATGCGTGTTTAAATGCGTGTGCACATGCACGTTTAAATGGGTGTGCGTGTTTATATGTGTGTTTAAATGTGTGCGCGTGTTGAAATGTGTGTGCGTGTTTAAATGCGTGTTGAAATGCGTGTGCATGTTTAAATGCGTGTTGAAATGAGTGTGTGTGTTTAAATGCGTGTGCATGTTTGAATGTGTGTTGAAATGAGTGTGAGTGTTTTAAATGCGTGTGCATGTTTAAATGCGTGTGCACATGTGTGTGTAAATGTGTGTGCGTATTTAAATGTGTGTGCGTGTTTAAATGCGTGTGCGTGTTTAAACGCGTGTGTGTGTTTAAATGCGCGTTTAAAAGCCAGTGTGTGTTTACATGTGTGTTTAAATGCGTGTGTGTGTTGAAATGTGTGTGCATGTTTAAATGAGTGTGCATATTTAAAATCATGTGCCGTGTTTAAATGTGGCTGTTTAAATGCATGTGCGTGTTGAAATGTGGATGCGTGTTTAAATGTGTGTGCGTGTTTATACGTGTGTTTAAATGCGTGTGTGTGTTTAAATGCCTGTTAAAATGTGTGTGCCTGTTTAAATGAGGGTGCATGTTTAAATGCGTGTTTAAATGTGTGTGCACGTTTAAATGTGTGTGCGCATTTAAATGCGTGTGTACATGCACGTTTAAATGCGTGTGCGTGAATACATGTGTGTTTAAATGGGTGTTTAAATGTGTGTGCGTGTTGAAATGCAAGTGCGTGTTTAAATGTGTGTGCATGTTTAAATGCGTGTTTAAATGCGTGTGAGTGTTTAAATGCGTGTGTGTGTTTAAGTGTGTGCACATGTGTGTTTAAATGTGTGTGCATATTTAAATGCGTGTTGAAATACGTGTGAGTGTTTAAATGCGTGTGCGTGTTTAAATGTGTGTGGACACGTGTGTTTAAATGTGTGTGCCTATTTAAATGCATGTGTGTGTTTAAATGCGTGTGCGTGTTTAAATGCGTGTGCACATGTGTGTTTAAATGCTTGTGCGTGTTTAAATGTGTATTCATGTTTAAATGCGTGTGCGTGTTTAAATGCGTGTTTAAAATCCAGTGCGTGTGTACATGTGTGTTTAAATGTCTGTGCGTGTTGAAATGTGTGCGTGTTTAAATGTGTGTGCGTGTTTAAATGCGTGTTTGTGTTAAAATGTGTGTTTAAATGTGTGTGTGTGTTGAAATGCGTGTGCGTGTTTAAATGCGCGTTTAAAAGCGAGTGTGTGTTTACATGAGTGTTTACATGCGTGTTGAAATGTGTGTGTGTGTTTAAATGAGTGTGCGTGTTTAAATGTGTGTGCGTGTTTAAATGCTGTTTAAATGCGTGTGCATGTTGAAATGTGTGTGCGTGTTTACTTGTGTGTTTAAATGCGTGTGCGTGTTGAAATGTGTGTGCGTGTTTACATGTGTGTTTAAATGCATGTGCGTGTTTACATGTGTGTTTAAATGCGTGTGTGTGTTGAAATGTGTGTGCGTGTTTAAATGTGTGCGCGTGTTTACATGTGTGTTTAAATGCATGTGCGTGTTTACATGTGTGTTTAAATGCGTGTGCGTGTTGAAATGTGTGTGCGTGTTTAAATGTGAGTGCGTGTTTACATGTGTCTTTAAAGGGGTGTTTAAATGTGTGTGCGTGTTTACATGTGTGTGCGTGTTTATATGTGTGTTTAAATGCGTGTGCGTGTTTAAATGTGTGTGACAACGCTGTGAGGGATGGTAGTGCTGATTGATTGTGCAGCAAGGGAGACATTGCACGGTCAGACTGACACAGGTGGAGGAGAAACAAACGCCATGGTGGTGTACTTTGACAAACTATTAGCTGCAGCTGTCAGCATGAAGGAGGACGACACCGACAGTAAAGACTTTGCAAAGGTGGTGTACCTAATGAAGTGTCCAGGTGAATCCAACAATACATCCTGTCAGCCTCATTTGTCTCCTTTCATGCTAATATTATCTTCATCCGCCTGATGCCCGTGGCCTTGGATGTAGATAAGAAAGATGAAAATATCCCATTGCATGCTGGGAAGTGATCAAAGGAAGCAAGACGACTATGACGATGACTTGTGTGCATGATGAATGTTGTTAATAATAACTTTGGCGCTGCACAAAGATGAATAAAAGTCAGTACATCTTTTGTCCATCTTAAGAGAATATCTCTGAGTGCACGTTGAGTGCGTGTCATTATGACAAAATGAACTGTACAATTACACAAAAGTAAAACAATTTGACAATTATAATCCTGAATAGTTGAAAGGTTTACATTAACTTTTAGTCTGTTATGAACCACAATTGGCTCAGTTTTACTGTAGTGGTAGCAGCAGCTGCCAGTTTTGGTGGCGACAGCAGGAGTGGCTTTGTTGGTCACACCAAAAGTCATTTGGCAGCATTTACCGCCGCCTGCTTTTAACCGCCGACTTGTGATTAGCTTACACCTCTTTCATTTTTTAAAATGCCTCTGAACATAAAAATGTAACACTTTTTAATGCCATTTAAGGCCTTAATTGTTTTGTTGGTACCTATAAAATGACTCTGTGTGTGCTGTAAAATATTGTTTTGTGGCTTTATATTTTTGTTTATAATCACCTGATGAGAGCAGGGGGGACACATTTTTTAACGGCCTGTGGCACAATCCTTAGCATTCTCATATTAGCATGCTAGCGTTATTGCTAATTTTGCAGTTATACACATTACCGTCAAATATTTTGTTACTTTACAAATGATTCCTGTTAGCATGCTAACGTTAATATGCTATCTTTTTTCTTCTTTTTAGCTAATTTTGTTAGTTTACACCGTGGCCATATTTTAGTACTTAATGCATGCTAGTTAGCTTTTTAGCATGCTAACATTACCATGCTATATTTTTTTAGCTAATTAAGCAGGTATATATACCTTAGTGTCATATTTTGGCATTTCCCTATAGCTAATTATAAACATGCTATTGTCAGCATGTTAGCGTAATACTGTTAGCGTGCTAGCTTTCTCAATGAATTTTTCAGTTACACACCTCAGTAATATATTTTGGTACTTGGCGCATGTTACAGTTAGCATTTTAGCATGCTATTTTTTTTTTAAGCTAATTGCAAGTACACAGTGTCATATATTTTGGTATTTCACTATACTTGACCGTAAACATGCTATTGTTTGCATGTTAGCGTAATATCGTTAGCATGCAAGCTTTTTCAATGAGTTTTAAGGTACACACCGCAGTAATATATTTTAGTACTTGACGCATGTTACAGTTAGCATTTTAACTGCATATATTTTCGTATTTCACTTAGCTAACTGTAAGCATGCTATAGTTAGCATCTTAGCGTAACATTTTAGCATGCTAACATTAACGTGATTTTTTTTTTTTTAGCTAATTTAGCAGGTTTATACACCTCAGTGTCAATCTATCAGTTAAAGTTTACTTATATAGCCCATAATCACAAGTGTCTCAAAGGGCTGCACAAGCCACGACAACATCCTCGGTTCAGATTCCAGTCATATATTTCACGATAGCTAACTGTAAGCAGGCTATTGTCAGCATGTTAGCGTAATATCGTTAGCATGCTAGCTTTTTCAATGAATGTTTCAGGTACACACTGCAGTAATATGTTTTGGTTAGAGATGAATGCTTTAAATGTAATATTGTAAATTATCGGTATCGTTGATTTTTTTTGTGTTTTTAAAAAAAAATTAAATCAACATAAAAAACACAAGACACACTTACAATTAGTGCACCAACCCAAAAAACCTCCCTCCCCCATTTACACTCATTCACACAAAAGGGTTGTTTCTTTCTGTTATTAATATTCTGGTTCCTACATATATCAATACAGTCTGCAAGGGATACAGTCCGTAAGCACACATGATTGTGCATGCTGCTGGTCCACTAATAGTACTAACCTTTAACAGTTAATTTTACTAATTTTCATTATTACTAGTTTCTATGTAACTGTTTTTATATTGTTTTACTTTCTTTTTTTATTCAAGAAAATGTTTTTAATTTATTTATCTTATTTTATTTTATTAAATTTTAAAAAAAGGACATTATCTTCACCATACCTGGTTGTCCAAATTAGGCAAAATAATGTGTTAATTCCACGACTGTATATATCGGTATCGGTTGATATTGGTATCAGTAATTAAGAGTTGGACAATATCGGCATATCTGATATCAGCAAAAAGCCATTATCGGACATCCCTAATTTTGGTACTTGACACATGTTACAGTTAACTTTTTAGCATGCTAACATTAGCGTGCCAGATTATTATTTTGTAGCTAATTTAGCAGGTATACACCTCAGTGTCGTATTTTGGCATTTCCCTATACCTAATCATAAACATGCTATTGTCAGAATGTTAGCGTAATACTGTTAGCTTTTATTTTTAGATCCTTTTGCTCATATTTTTTTGTTACTTGTCGCTATCTGGCCTGCGTGCTAAATGTTAGCATTTCAGTTCGGCTTCGGCTCTTCAGCATTCACATGGCATTTCTACGGAAATTGTATTTTTATTAGTTATTAGCTAAAAATCGAGGTGAGAACTAAGAACTTTTTTTTTTCCTTTTCCACTCTTTCATGCACCCCTAATCATTCATTAGGTTAAACATGACTTTTTGCATTTCGTAAAAGTAACAGCCTCTCTTTAGCTTAGTAAACTTTAGCAAAATTTAGGCCCGAGCGAGAATTAGAGCATTTATGGTAAAAAACGACTTTGGACAGTGCGCTGGTCTCCTTAGGCCTCGCCCTCCCTCAGTCCTTGAGTACACATCAGCTTACATCCGACGAGCACTCAACTTTAAACACCCCACGTTCAACCAAAGTTGTCGCACCTTGAGGGGTTTGTGACTGCGGGGGTCCGTCTCCTCCTTGCCCAGGGCGGTGGGCAGCTGGTTGGCGGCGGTCAGCTCGTGGCGCTGGAAGACCAGCGCCTCCTTGAACTCCTCCTGAGTCTTGGTCTCCAGGAGCTTCTGCCGGAAGGAGATGTCGGAGAAGAGCGTGGCGAAGGTCCTGCCCAGCTCCATCGCCGTCTTAGTGCTCTTCTGCAGGGCGACACAACAACAACAAAAAAACGTCATTAGTGTCCTCCAGGGGGCGACACAATACACACTGCTTACATTTTGTCCAGGTTCTAGGCACTGTCTGCAGTGGTTCGCTTCCTTTTACACTTTTCTGACACTTAATGAGTAAAACACACTTAATAAAGCCTTTATGGAGGACCCAGTTTGACACTGGAACAGATTCCCTAATTAGGGCCCCGCAGTGGCCCTATTGAAATTGCTGTGTTTTTTCTTCAACAACTTTTTGAGGCCCTTAAAAGCAAGAAAAGTCCCAATATTTTGCAGGCGCGTCAGCGGGTATGGCGGAAAATGTTATCTTTTGGGGGTCCCGAAAATGAAATTTCAAAATTGTCTCTCTAGCGCCACCTTTAAAATTTGAAAAAATGTTCTTACCTGTTTCGCGTATCGACAGGAAAATCGCAGGAGACGTCTATCATGACGAGACGCACATAAAAGTCTCAGGAACCCATACCCATACGTGAACCCTGCGGTGCAGCGTGGGCGAGGGCCTCGTTCAACGCTGCTCACAACTTTAATTGTAACTTTTTTAACAGTAATTAAACTCTCTATACACGTGCATATACAGTAGGAATGAGATTCATACCGCCCCATTCACCACGGTTTACCTGACACATGAAACATGACAAATTTGGAGCGCACACTTCCCACTTTAGCCGCCAGACGGCAGTAGAGTGTTGAATGTCTTAAAACATGTTTTGTGGTAATTCCAACTTTGACCACAGTGTCAGTTGCTATGTAGCGTGCCACTTTCCATAATTTTCAGCAGACTGCTTTGCAAAAGGATTCATGGGGCCATACAAATCCTAGTCCTACTTGAACAGATTATGTATTTTGGTCTTCAGTTTTGTTATTGTACAATGCTTAACTACTTTTGACACGTGTATGACAGTTAATAATATCCTATTTATATCCGTACAGTAAAATAATAATATAATAATTTTAAAAAACAAGTGCCTGTACACTTAAAGCTATTACGAAGGAACATATTATTTCCATGCACATTATTTCCTACGAGAAAAAATGCTCGGAAAATGGGACCAGCTTCTGAGAAGGAAGCTTAGGTCAGCAGACAAAGTGCGCCAGAGACTCACTGATGTACAAACATCAGCAAAGAGAATACTGAAGGTTCCTCAAATTCTAGAATTCTACATCAACAACATCCCAAAGTACTGTGAAGCTCCTCCTTGGGTGTTGAAATATACACGAGCCCACCTACAAGTGACATGAAAGGAAAATTCCATCAATATTTGACTGGCTTTTGAACAGAATGGAAGTTCTTAGCAAGGAGCAGCCAAAACAGCAGTCAAAGTTTAAAGGGGTCCCATTATGGAAAAACTAAAATGTTTTTATTATCTTTTGGTAGCTGTTTTTGTGTATTTTGGATCTGCATTAGTCCCGAAAATTTGAAATCAAACCGTAGAGGCATTGTGGAGATATTTATCAAACAATCTTGCCTTACTGCATACTTTGTCTAAACCAGGGGTCGGCAACCTTTACCACTCAAAGAGCCATTTTGGCAAGTTTCACAAATTAAAGAAAGTGATGGGAGCCACAAAAAAAATTTACAATTTAAAATGAAAAACACTGCATACAGAGCTTAAATGCTTTGTGCTATATTAACCAGGGGTCTCCGACACACGCACCGGCACGCACTTTAATGTGGACATCTGATGTTAGTGCAGCCCGCGAGTTTTGAATGAATGGCGCTTGATAGCGTCATACTTGCCAATCCTCTCATTTTTCCCCGGGAGACTCCCGAATATCAGAGCGTGATGACACCGCCCTCTACAGTCTGCCCTAACAGTGTACCTGCTTGACCACACGTAAGTGACAGCAAGGCGTACTACCTCAGCAACCACACATCTTACACTGACGGTGCCAATACCCAGAATCCCATGCAGCACTAACTCTTCCGTACTAGTTCAGCAACCACACATCTTACACTGACGGTACCAATACACATCTGACACTGACGGTACCAATACACATCTTACACTGACGGTACCAATACCCAGAATCCCATGCAGCACTAACTCTTCCGCTCAACCAACGCAAGGAGAGGGGGGGGGGGGGGTTGATGTGTGGGGGGGTTGTGGTAGCGGGGTGTATAATCTAGACCGGAAGAGTTAGGACTGCATGGGATTCTGGGTAATGGTTGTGTTGTGTTTATGTTGTGTTACAGTGCAGATGTTCTCCAGAAATGTGTTTTTCATTCTTTTTTGGTGTGGGTTCACAGTGTGGCGCATATTTGTAACGTAACAATGTTAAAGTTGTTTGATACGGCTACCGTCAGTGTAAGCTGTGTGGCTGATGAGTAAGTATGCTTTGCTGTCTCCTGTGTGTGCGATTAATAGCAACATGCAACATGCGGCTGGACTGGCACGCTGTATGTAAATGCTATAGAGGACAATTACTGCAGTGCAATCAGGGCACGCCCTTTATCTAGTATTTATAGTCTAAATAGGATTATTTATTCCCTGGGAGTTATTTATGAGAGACACTGAGATCCATAAATCTCCTGGGAAAATCGGGGGGTCGGCAAGTATGTAGCTGAGCCGCATCAGAGTGGTCAAAGAGCCGCATGCGGCTCCGGAGCCGCGGGTTGCCGACCCCTGGTCTAAACCAAGGAGGCCCAAAGCAGCCACTGCCTTCATTCTGAACGCTAACGTTAAAACTTTTTAATGTGTTTTGTAGTTCAAGGTTGTTAACATTTCATCCATGGAATCTCAAATTCCACACACATGTGCTTGTCAGTCCCCTAAAGATGTGTGCTAAATTTCCTGGTGATTGGACATTAAGTACAGAAGTGTTTGCTTGTAGTGTGTGAGAAATTCCAATTCTTTAACATTAGTCTTCACAGCAAAATATATGCAAAAGAACAATCATTATATGGTATGTAGACCAGGGGTCTCCAAACTACGCCAGCGTCCAAAATCCGGCCAAGTTAAAAAAAAATATATATATATATATATATATATATATATATATATATATATATATATGGATTGATTAATTTAAAAAAAAATATATATATATATTTTTTTTTAAATAAAAATAAAAATTGATTTAAAAAAAATGAGAATCGATTCTGAATCACACAACGTGAGAATCGCGATTCGAATTCGAATGGATTTTTTTCCACACCCCTAATATATATATATATATATATATATATATATATATATATATATATATATATATATATATATATATATATATATATATATATATATATATATATATATATATATATATATATATATATAATAGGGGTGGGCAAATTAATGCGTTAATTTCGAGTTAACGCATCAATCTATTAACGCAGACAATTTTTTTATCGCGCATTTGCGTATGTTGTTTACATGCTTTTATTTTGTTAACGCCTAATGCTGGCTCCTGCGGAAAAGGAAGGAGAACGCGGTAGAAAACAAAACAAGCATGGAGAAGAAGGGTAACTCAACAGAACTTTTACAGGGTCATTTTCATTATAAAGTACTTCCAGGCGGCGGATTTGACAGAAGCAAAGTGGTTTGTAACCACTGCCAAGCTGAATTTTATTATCACAGGAGTACTTCCAGTCTAAAATATCACCTTAACGTGAAGCACACTGTTGATGCGAGCAAACCATTCAACAAAGCAGGAAGTGGAGCCAGGCTTCGGCAGACTACGTTAAATGCAGCGTGCGGGAGAAGTATAAACGAGAGCAAGAGAAGCTAACAAATGCCATAACGAAGTGGATAGTTACAGACTGTAGGCCCATTAGTGTTGTGGAAGACGCCGGCCTGAGAAACATTGTGCGAATCGCAACAAGTGACAGCACGTATGAGCCGCCATCAAGACGCACCATCGCACGAAGAATACACCAGTTGTATGAAAAGGAGAGGACTGTAAAAGTGACAACTTTACAACGTGCATCTGTAGTTGCTCTCAGTGGGGACTACTGGACATCAATCGGTAAGCATAATTACCTCGGAGTTACAGTGCATTATATTGATGAAAAGTGGGTGCTGCATTCACATGCTCTGTCTATAATGAAAACAGAGGAGAGGCATTATGGAAAGGAAAATTAGAGGAAAATGTTTCTGCTGATACCTCAGAAATTGCCTGTTTGGATGTTATGATTGTGGCTCAGGGATTTGTATGTAGATTATATTAATTTTCCATAACAAACAGGATAACTTAAATACCCTGGCAGTGGCAATAAACTTGAATGTTTGTATTGACATTTTTTGAGTTGATTTTCATAAAATATGCTATTGAACTGCTACTGTTTAGCAAGTACTGATTTAAATTGTGTTTGCACAACAAATGTTTTGGCGCTTTTGTTCATATGGGAGAATATTCCAATAAAGGTGCACTACACACTACTTTTGAATTCATTATTGGGTTTTGCGTATACAATGCAGTTAATCGTGATTACACACATCCCAGCCCCCAGCCAAATTGTTTTAGCCCAATGCAGCCCCTGAGTCAAAAAGTTTCGGGACCCTTGATGTAGACCAAAATAAAGTGTTTTAGAAATAGAAAAAAAAAATCACAATATGACCCCTTTAACTCCACTGCCTTCAATCTGAATGCTAATGTTAAAACTTTTTATTTTGTTTTGTAGTTTAAGGTTGTTAACATTTCCTCCAAGGAATCTTAAATTACACACACATGTGTTTGTCAGCCCCCTAAAGTTGTGTGCTAAATTTCCTGGTGATTAGATTTCTATAAGTCCAGGTTTTTGTTTGTAGTAAGAAATTCCAAGTCATTCTGACGTATGGGCTTAAATAACAGCGCCACCGTGTGGTGTATTTGTCAGAGATATAATAGCACGACTAACACAGTCAAGGTGCACATTTTCAAACTTTTGTATGCGGCGCTGCAGGAGTAGAAGAGTTACACAAGACTGAAAATGTGTCCATTACACAAAGAAAGTCACGTTTTTCGATTACAATTCCATTTTCTTCCCAGTGCAGAATAACATTGGGCATTTGCCCGACTTCCAAGGCCGTGGATGAAACTCGGGGATTCGAAAAATCTGCATTACATTTCCTGGAAATGCCTTTAATTGTAAAAAAAAAAAAAAGCTTCCGCAGACACGTCGCGTATTCTCCGAGGGTTTGGGGGTGCGGTGCGGGGTGGGGGGAGTTTCTTGTGGGGCGCCTCGGAAATGCGACGCAAGACTGAGAATAATTGCTGCTGCGACTCCAGTGGGATGCGGCTCTAATTTGTTTTATCGGACCAGTCTCGGAGGGATGCAGGAATACAAAGCGGGGGTCCTATTGTTTGGGAGGTGCCCAATGACAACGCAGGATTACTTTACGGGATCCAATGAGAAGCTAATAAGGGTGAAAAGAGAGGAGAAAAATGATAAAGTCCTCCCCGTGATGAGAACACGAGATGTCTCCCTCGCTAATGAGGACGTCATGTTCACTCCCAGAATGCACTTAGTGTCGGGGACCGTTGCCACAGAGCGCTCACTCACATAACACGTCGTTACCTGGAAAACCACAATGAGAATGTCAGGGTCACTGCCAAAATTCATTCCAGGTAACGAGAGGAGGACATCTCCTTCGGCGATGAAAGACGCGAGGATGGAAGAGCGCTTTTCGAGGGAAGGGAGGGAGGACCAAAATCAACCACCTAAGGCTGGAGAGTCATTATTATATCCGTGTGTGTGTGTGTGTGTGTGTGTGTGTGTGTGTGTGTGTGTGTTGAAGGCAGAGTGCTTCGATGACAACAAAGAGAGTGCGTGTGTCCTAAAGTGGCTGCCGACCTCCATGGCATCAAGTTGACTCCAGCGGACGTTTTGGAAACATTAAACTCATATTTAAGCCCAAATTACAAATACTGTTAAAGCTGCGAGCAGTGTTGGACGGGCCCTCCCCCCCGTTGCACCGCGGGGTTCGCGCGAGTCGACGGGACATTTTTCGTCATACCTGACGTGTTTGCAAAACATGGGTGGACTTTTCGTGCATGTTAAGGGCCTCAAAAAGGCGTTTAAACGTATGGAAAACGAAACAATTGCAATAGGGTGCTCGAACAAAATAAAATAAAGTCACTTCAGACTGTCATCATCATTTGTAGCAAATAGGATCTAGATCTGAACTCGTTAAAACCAGGTTTTACCGATTTGTGTGTTGTGGCGAATCATCAGATCAAAGTTTGGCGCCATGCCACGCACACATCCTGTAAATTGAAAAACTTTTTTTTTGCAATTTATCGTCTCCCATCAGTTTAGTGTCCGCCTCTGATCACCCTAAGTGCAGAAATGACAGATTGTTAGTGACGTGGAGCAGTTTACGCCACTAGGCTCCGCCCACTACGAGTAGGTAGGAAAATCGGGCCCTTCAGTGTGTCATCATCATCATAATTTCTACCAAATAAGATCAAGATCTGAATTTGTGGAGCCGAGTTATTAAACGTTTCCTGTTTTGTGGCGAATCATCGGAACAATGTTTGGCGCCCTGCCACGCCCACATCTTACGGCAGAGGCATTTTTTTTTGCAATTTATCATCGCCTCTATGTGTAGTATCTGTCATTTTAACCGTGACTCATTTGGTCAAAGTCCCAAGGAGAAAATCGTTAAAGTAGCACAATTTCTTTCACTGAAAAATGGCCAAATACTTTCAGAGCAATGTTTGGCGCCAAGCCACGCCCACATCTTATGGCGTAGGCAAAATTTGTTCGCAAATTATCATTGCCTATATGTGTAGTATCTGTCATTTTAACCACAATTAATTTGGTCAAAGTTCCTAGGAGGACTTTCTTAAAGAACAACTGCCAAAAAATGGAAAGCGAAAACCAAGATGGCCGACTTCCTGTTCGTTATCAGGTATGGGTTCCTGAGACTTTTATGTGCGTGCCGTCATGATAGACGTCTCCTGCGATTTTCCTGTCGACACGTGAAACTGGTAGGAGGGGCAAATTTTTTCTCGTATTGAAAGGTGGCGCTAGTGAGCCAATTTTGAAATTTCATTATCTAGACCCCCAGAATTTAACATTTCTCGCAAAATGTGGGGACTTTTCATGCATGTTTTAAGGCGTCTAAACGTATAGAAGAAAAAACTATTTCAATAGGGCCCGAAGTGCTCCAACAAAATTTAAAAAAGTCACTTCAGATTCATCATCATTTGTAGCAAATTGGATCTAGATCTGAACTCGTGAAACCAGGTTTTAACGTTTTTGTGGCGAATCATCGGAGTAATGTTTGGCGCCATGCCACGCCCACATCTTATGGCGTAGGAAACATTTTAGTATGCAATCTGTCAACACGTCTATGAACTGAAACTGGTAGGAGGGGCTAATTTTTTCTAATTTTTAAGGTGGCGCTAGAGAGTCAAGGTTAGATGCAACATGGGGTTATGCTGAACGAAATGTGGCGATCATTTTACTGTTGGCCTTGGCTTGCCATCAAAGTAGGCTTATGCGATATATAATATCCATCCATCCATTTTCTACCGCTTATTCCCTTCAAGGTCGCGGGGGGTGCTGGAGCCTATCTCAGCTACAATCGGGCGGAAGGCGGTGTACACCCTGGACAAGTCGCCACCTCATCACAGGGCCAACACAGATAGACAGAAAACATTCACACTCACATTCACACATTAGGGTCAATTTAGTGTTGTCAATCAACCTATCCCCAGGTGCATGTCTTTGGAGGTGGGAGGGAGCCGGAGTACCCGGAGGGAACCCACGCAGTCACGGGGAGAACATGCAAACTCCACACAGAAAGATCCCGAGCCCGGGATTGAACCCAGGACTACTCAGGACCTTCGTATTGTGAGGCACATATTATATATAATTATTTTGTGCGGTCAAACTAGACATTTTAGCAGGGTAATGCCAACAATCTGTCCCGACTAAAATATTGCTGCGTAACTTTACAAATACATTTGGCTAATCTGCATTAGTAAAATGTGGCATAATTACTTAGTAAACCATCTTGCAAGAAGCATAGACAAGAGAAACCTACAGCGTAGGACTCGTCAATAGCCTTTTGAAGTTCCCTGGAGTAGGATTCGGATTTGGCTGTGTATCTGGCAACCTCAGTCATGGAGAGTGGGACGGGACAACAGAATTTTGACCGTGATTGCAGTACCATTTCTGGCCACATTACTACATATGGCACCTTCAAGCTAGAACTAACCAGCGCCCGGCTGGAAATTTCCTGCACACATAGCATAGAATAAGTGCCAGAGGTGAACATGCATTCTACTGAGGTGGCAAATTATGACACGTTCAATCTATCGCAGCACCAAGCAAATAATCTCAAGATCCCCATCATATCAATTCCTAGATGTGATCGAAATCATTTAAGGTGCACTACACAAAATAAACGTAACATTGTTAATATCACTACCATGGATACCATTGACAAAAACTCCTCAAAACAGCCCACTACCTATAATATGGGCTTTTAAAACATAAGATCATTGTCTTCCAAAACGTTATTAGTTAATGAGGTCATCAGAGACAACAATCTTAACGTCATTGGTCTTAGCAAAACCTGGCTCGAACCAGATTAATTTTTCACGCTTAACGAGGCATCTCCTCCTAACCATACGAATGCACATATTAACCGTCCCCTTAAAAGGGGTGGAGGAGTCGCACTAATATACAATGAAAACCATAACCTTACCCTTAACATAAGTAATAAATATAAATAATTTGAGGTGCTTACTACGAGGTCTGTCACACCGTTACCTTTCTACCTGGCTGTTATCTACCGCCCCAGTGGGCCTTATTCGGACTTTATCAGTGAATTTTCAGAGTTTGTCGCTGATCTAATGACGCACGCAGATAACATAATTATAATGGTGAATTTTAATATCCATATGAATACCCCATCAGACCCTGCGTGCGTGGCGCTCCAGACTATAATTGATAGCTGTGGTATTACACAAATAATAAATGAACCCACGCATCGCAACAGTAATACAATAGATCAAGTGCTTGTCCGGGGTGTCACCACCTCCAAAGTTATGATACTCCCGTACACTAAAGTAATGTCCGATCTTTACCTTTTAAAATTTAAAGTTCGGCCTCATTGTCAACAAGCTAATAATAACCACTGCTTTAGCAGCCGCAACATTAATGCTGTCACAACTATGACTCTTGCTGGCCTACCACCTTCGGTAATGCCGCCATTACCAAATTATGTGGGCTCTATTGATAACCTCACTAACAACTTTAATGATGCCCTGCGCAATGCCATCGATAGTATAGCACCGCTAAAGCTAAAAAAAGGCCCCTAAAAGGCGTACCCCATGGTTTATAGAAGAAACTAGAGTTCTTAAAATATCATGTAGAAAGCTGGAACGCAAATGGCGTGCAATTAAACCTGGGGTTGTCCATCAAGCATGGAGTGATAGTTTAATAACTTACCTTAGCTAAAGCTAATTACTACTCCAATCTCATCCGCCTCATTAAAAACGATCCTAAATATTTGTTCAGTACAGTAGTATCACTAACCCAACAAGGGACTCCTCCCAGTAGCTCCACCCACTCGGCAGATGACTTTATGAATTTCTTTAATAACACAATTGAACTCATTAGAAAGGAGATTAAAGACAACGTGTCCCAGCTACAACTGGGTTCTATTAACAAAGATACAAAAGTATATACGACGGATATTGCCCTCCAAAATAGCCTCTCTCTTTTTGATGAAATAACATTAGAGGAACTCCTGCTGCATGTAAATGGGACAAAACAAACAACATGTTTACTTGACCCACTTCCTGGGAAACTTATCAAGGAGCTTTTTGTAATTTTAGGACCATCTGTGCTAAATATTATAAACTTATCACTTTCCTCTGGCACTGTTCCCCTAGCATTCAAAAAAGCAATTATTCATCCTCGACTTAACCTCGATCCTGACCTCATGGTAAACTAACGACCGGTGTCCCACCTTCCCTTTATCTCAAAAAAATTGTTGCACAGCAGCTAAATGAACACTTAGCGTCTAATAAGCTCTGTGAACCTTTTCAGTCCGGTTTCAGGGCAAATCACTCTACGGAGACAGCCCTCGCAAAAATGATCTATTGTTAACGATGGATGCTGATGCGTCATCCATGTTGCTGCTGCTTGATCTTAGTGCAGCTTTCGATACCGTCGATCATAACATTTTATTAGAATGTATCAAAACACGTATTGGTATGTCAGACTTCGCCTTGTCTTGGTTTTAACTCTTATTTTACTGACAGGATGCAGTGCGTCTCCCATAACAATGTGACATCGGAGTATGTTAAGGTAACGTGTGGAATTCCCCAGGGTTCGGTTCTTGGCCCTGCACTCTTCAGCATCTACATGCTGCCGCTGGGTGATATCATACGCAAATACGGTGTTAGCTTTCACTGTTATGCTGATGACACCCAACTCTACATGCCCCTAAAGCTGACCAACACGCCGGATTGTAGTCAGCTGGAGGCGTGTCTTAATGAAATTAAACAATGGATGTCCGCTAACTTTTTGCAACTCAACGCTAAGAAAACGGAAATGCTGATTATCGGTCCTGCTAGACACCAACACCTATTTAATAATACCACCTTAACATTTGACAACCAATCAATTACACAAGGCGAAAAAATTATACACCTATTTAATAATACCACCTTAACATTTGACAAAACAATTATACACATATCTAATAATACCACCCTAACATTTGACAACAAAACATTTATAAACTTTTTTAATAATACCACCTTAACATTTGACAACCAAACAATTATACACCTTTTTAATAATACCACCTTAACATTTGACAACAAAACAATTATACACGTATTTAATAATACCTCCTTAACATTTGACAACCAATCATTTACACAAGGCGACTCTGTAAAGAATTTGGGTATTATCTTCGACCCAACTCTATCATGTGAGTCACACATTAAGAGTGTTACTAAAACAGCCTTTTTTCATCTCCGTAATATCGCTAAAATTCGTTCCATTTTGTCCACCAGCGACGCCGAGATCATCATGCGTTCGTTACGTTGTCTCGATTACGCATTATTTTGGGGTCTCGCTATGTCTAGCATTAACAGATTACAGTTGGTACAAAATTTGGCTGCTAGACTTTTGACAAACACAAGAAATTCATGTCCTTGTGGCTTGTGCAGCCCTTTGAGACACTTGTGATTAAGGGCTATATAAATGAACGTTGATTGATTGATTGAATAATATATTCTAACAGCCGTTAAAGATGTTTACAGTAATTAATATATATGTATATTCATGCCAGGATGTGGTTACCATTTTGAGCGGCGCCAGTACGAGGATGACGTAGCGGACCTCGCAGCAGTTCTCCCCCCAGTTCTGCGGCCTCTCCAGGCGTGAAATGCACACGTGACGCCTCTGCAGGTTCTTCACGTTGCAGCTGGAAGCAAACACGGTAGGGGAATGTCAAGGATGTCATTTGCATGGCTCGACCTCCTCCTCTGTAAATCGATAGCAGACGCCATCGGAATGCACGATGACCAATCTCGCTTCCCTCCTCACACGTTCGTCACTCGCGACGATCGAGCGGCGCAATAACTCCGCATTATTTGTTAAAAAAGACCTTGACCGTAAACATTTTGCAGTACACCTTTGGTGTTTTCCTGACACGGGTTAAAATTAGTTAGTTTTTTTAACGTTTGGTTATCATTGTACAATTAATACAGCTTTCATTACGGCAGCAGTTTGACTTTGGAACAGATTATTTCCATGTAAATCTGTCTTTTTTAAAAATTTTTAATTCAAGTTTTGCTTTCATTCACTTCTTTTTACACTTGAATATCAGCTAGGAATGGGACTTAATTCCCGCGGAATTGTGCCCTGAATCTCTGGGCTGCTTTTAAGATGACGCCAAGTATCCAAATCCACGATTTTTAGGGTTTAAATATACAAAATTAGTTAAAAAAGCTTGTATAAAACGTTAGCACATTACCGTTAGCATGCTAATATAAGAAATGTTGGCATATTTCAAATATGGCGCCAAGTATCAAAAGCTAAGATTGTTAGGTATAAACATAAAAAATCTGCGAAAAAGATAGCATAAAACATTAGCATGCCAATACAAAAGACAATAGCATACTTCCAAGATGGCCCCAAGCATCAAATGCATGATTTTTAGGTTTAAACATACAAATTTAGTTAAAAAAGATAACATAACGTTACCATGTTGACATAGGATAAGTTAGCGTACTTCTAAGATAGAGCCAAGTATTAAAATGCACTATTTAGGTGTAGACATGTAAAATTAGCTGAACAGCTAGCATTAAACGTTAGCATGCTGATATAAGAGATGTTAGTATACTTCCAAGATGGCGCAAAGTATCAAAATCTGTGATTTCTAGGTTCAAACAAACAAAATTAGTTTAAAAAACTAACAAAACCTTAGCATGCCAACATAGGACAAGTGAGCTTACTTCCAAGATGACGACAAGTATTAACATGCACTACTTTTAGGTGTAAACATACAAAATTAGCTAACAAGCTAGCATAAAACATTAGCATGCTAACATTTGCATGCTGATATAAGAGACATTGGCTTACTTACAAGATGGTGCCAAGTATCAAAATATATGATTTTTAGGTTTAAACAAACACAATTAGTTAAAAAAGCAAGCATAAAACGTTAGCCTGCCAACATAAGACAAGTTAGCTTACTCCCAAGATGGCGCCAAGTGTCACAAAACGTGATTTTCAGGTTAAAGCTTTTAAAATTAGCTGAAAAGATTGCATAACACGTTAGCATTATAACACAGGATAAGTTAACATACTTCTTAAATGGTGCCAAATATTAAAATGCAGTATTTTTAGGTGGAGACATACAAAATTAGCTTTAAAAAAAGCTAGCATGCTAATACAAAAGACGTTAGCACACTTCCACGATGGCCCCAAGTATCAAAAATCATGATTTTTGTGGTTTAAACATACACAATGAGTTACTTAAAAACATGAGCATGTTAGCGTGTGACCGGATAAGAGGAAATACCAAAATACAGTTTGTGTAGGTGTGAAAATACAAAATTAGCTAAAAAGCTAGCATAAAATAACACGCTAACATTAGCATGGGTTAGGGTTTAATTCGTGTTGGCCACAGTTTGATCTTGAAATAGATTATTTGTATTTTTATATGTGGATATTGTTTTTTTTTCTTTCTGTCATGTATCAAAAGACGGTGGTGAAATGATTTGAAACAGCTGCCGCTACGACACAGTACAGCCTTCGTTCAGTGCAACCACAATACTCAACGTGTACCTAATCATGTGGCCGGGGAGTGCGCGCCCAAATATTGTCAAAGTCACACTTACAGGATGCAGAGCCAGGACTGCTGGTAATGGACTCCTGTGTCGGTGGCCGTCACCCCCTGGATGGTCTCTGACAGCAGGTGGACTGTGGGGGCAAAGGTCAAAGGTGACAGGTGTTGAGTCGGTCAACTAAGAGCTCACGCACGCACGCACGCACGCACACATGTAAAAGATGTGCAGGGAGTTTTTAAGTTTTCATTTAGTTAAAAAAGGCAAAAAATAAAACCATTGTGTTTTTTTTTCCTTTTTCAGTTAGTGGTTTTCCTTGGTTAATCATAAAAATCTAAAATGGCCACCGAGCCGCACCTTACACTTAAAATCATTTTATCAAGATAAAAAAAATGTTAGTAGAAATACTACAAAAGCTAGCAGCTTGTTTTGTTTTTTTTAGTCCGCGTTTCCACCAGGACTGCAATGTATAGTGGCACGGGTCAGAAAAAGTGGGTGTCATCCGTCAAATTTGCATAATTGGCCATTGCACATGTGCAAAAAAGTGAAGTTAATTGTATTTATATAGCGCTTTTCTCTAGTGACTCAAAACGCTTTTACATAGTCAAACCCGTTTTATCTAAGTTACATTTAAACCAGTGTGGGTGGCACTGGGAGCAGGTGGGTAAAGTGTCTTGCCCAAGGACACAACGGCAGTGACTAGGATAGCGGAGGCGGGGATCGAACCTGAAACTAAGGCTGAAACGACGCGTCGACGTAGTCGACGTCATCGGTTACGTAAATACGTCGACGCCGTTTTTGTGCGTCGACGCGTCGCATTATGACGTCACACTACCGTCATGGCGAAGCGCAAAGCAGACGATCAAAGAAGACGATGCGAGCGGTGCGAGCGAGTGGGGAAAAGCATGCCAAAAGTGGTCAAAAGTGTGGGAGTATTTCAATAAACGGCCTAATAATGTTGTTGTATGCACAGTGTGTCGAGTGGAAATGGCCTATCATAGCAGCACAACGGCTATGAACGAACATTTGAAAAGAAAACCATCAACTAGTCAATCGTCCGCGCGAGCATACGTTGTCATCATTACACAAAAACATGAATGTGTCATTTGTATCTGCTAGGGGTGTAACGGTACGTGTTTTGTATTGAACCGTTTCGGTACGGGGCTTTCGGTTCGGTACGGGGATGTACCGTACGATTTTGTAAGCTAAAGCTAAAGTCTTAACAAGCTGCTTTGCTCCGTCTGCCTCTGTCTCAGCACGCAGCATTGTCCCACCCACACAACCATCTGATTGGTACACACGCACCATTGTTCCACCCACACAACCATCTGATTGGTACACACGAAGCATTATCAGCCAATCAGCAGTGCGTATTCAGAGCGCATGTAGTCAGCGCTTCAGCGTGGAGCAGATAGGTGTTTAGCAGGTGAGCATCAGGCAGCGGACTCTCCCCAAATGATAATAAACACCTCCCAGTCAACTACTAGTAACATCACTATGAGCCCGTTGACCTTCTAGAAACTTAAACTGCAGCTCAGCTCACTCGCAGTCCTGGCTTGAGGTGAAGGCTAATTAGCTCTCAGTTCCAGCCACATCGACCCCTTCTGAGCGCCTATTTTCAGCTGCTGGGAATATTGTAAACAAGAAAAGAAGCAAAGCATGTAGACATGCTAACCTTTCTTCATTACAACTGTTAAGACACTCACTGGAATGAGTAGAATTGGTTATTGTGTACTGTGTTGGACTGGATGTTTATTTTGCACATTTTAAAAGCAATATTTACTGTTTACAGTGCTCCAGAATATTTAGATTGGCACTTTTTTGTATTGGATGTTTATCTTTATTTTTGCACATTTTAGCAAATAAGCAATACTTTCACTTTTGTTGAAATGTTTACACTGTTGTTACAGAATATTTCGTTTTGCAGTTTTTTGTATTGGATGTTTATCTTTATTTTTGCACATTTTAAAGCAAAATAAGCAATACTTTTACTTTTGAAATGCTTATACTATTGCAGAATATTAAGATTTGCACTGGATGTTGACTTTTATATTTGCACATTAAAAAGCAAATAAGCTACTTTTAATTTTTTTAAATGTTAAAAGTTTTAAATGTTTACATTGTTACAGAATATTTAGTCATGTTGTTGTCAATGTTGACTGAGTGGCCATACTTCTTTTTTTTTTGTAAATAAAAGCCATGCCTTTTGAAAAAACGGGCCTACATTTATTTTTTCATCTTCATTTTGAATAAAAAAATAATCGGTAAAAGGAAAAATAATCTATAGATTAATCGAAAAAATAATCTATAGATTAACCGATTAATCGAAAAAATAATCTATAGATTAATCGATAGAAAAATAATCGTTAGCTGCAGCCTTACCTGAAACCCTCAAGTTGCTGGCACGTCCACTCTACCAACCGAGCTATACCGCCCCACATGTGCAAAAGTGTGTTAAGAACACAAAAAAGCAAAACAAACGTGTATAGAAATACAAACTTTTTAAAAAATTCACAAGACGTGAGTGCTTTTAGCAGCTAAGTTAGCAACACTGCTCCCTCCTGCTAAGTCTTCTTATTCTCTGGCGGAGCAGGCACGTTTTAGATGTTTTGTTCACAAAGTTTGGGATGTATTGACAAACATTGGGTTGCAAAAAAGTGTGTTAAAAACACAAAATAGCAAAACCAACGTGTTTAGAAATACAAACTTTTTTAAAAATTCACAATACGTGAGTGCTTTTAGCAGCTAAGTTAGCAACACTGCTCCCTCCTGCTATGTCTTCTTATTCTCTGGCGGACCAGGCGCATTTAAGATGTTTTGTTCACAAAGTTTGACACATATTGACAAACATTAGGTTGCAAAAAACTGTGTTAAAAACACAAAAAAAACAAAACCAACGTGTTTAGAAACACAAACTTTAAAAAAATTCACAAGACGTGAGTGCTTTTAGAGGATAAGTTAGCAACACTGCTCCCTCCAGCTATGTCTTCTTATTCTCTGGCGGACCAGACACGTTTTAGATGTTTTGTTCACAAAGTTTGGGATATATTGACAAACATTGGGTTGCAAAAAAGTGTGTTAAAAACACAAAATAGCAAAACAAACGTGTTTAGAAATACAAAACATTAAAAAAAATTCACAAGCCATGAGTGCTTTTAGAGGATAAGTTAGCAACACTGCTCCCTCCTGCTACGTCTTCTTATTCTCTGGCGGACCAGGCGCGTTTTAGATGTTTTGTTCTGAAAGTTTGACACATATTGACAAACATGAGGTTGTTTTTAGCGCCTTTGGTGGCCAAGATGTAGAAAAGCGTTGGTTTCAGACGGCTGAGGATCATGTGATCTCGCTAAAACACACTTCATTATAGCTGGACCTCCCTGGGGGATGCAACACACTCCGTCCTCTACATGGCGGGAAATACGTTCATTTCCATATTCTCACGCTTTCCGTCTCCTCTGGCTGCCGTCTCGTCGATGGCGGGAAAATGATGTGGGTCGCCATGACAACAGCTCCCGCGCGGCAGCCGGCAAGGCGGAATGAGGCCGACAAAGAGGACGACGCGCAGAACGGGAAGACAAGAAAAGAGGAGCTGAGGTAGAAGGTGATTAAAAAGCAAAAGAAGAGACGGCGAGCGCGGACGGCGACGGGAATGACAAACATGTGAGCGACGAGATGGAAAGAGGCCTACAGTTAGCTCGCAGGAGAGCTTGATGTCCATTTTGTCTATATGGGAGGGCCACGAAAACACAATCACTCAAGTTTAACGAACATTGAATATTGAACATACAGTATTTGGCTGCATTAGATGGTGCAAATATTTTTTTATGGATTATTAGTTTAATTTGCAACATTACATTATTATAATACTGTTAATTATTATGATTTAAATATATTACTACACCGGTATAGTATTCTAATTAAATCAAGACAAATAGTTGCAGTAATTGAAAAAAATAAAAATAAGAATACAACCATATAAAATAATTGTTAATATATATTTTATATTCATTGGTATTAATAATGTATTATACTGTTTAAAAAAAAAAAAAATAATAATGATGAACAGGAGTAATAATAAGTAGTAAGTACAATTAAATACTCATTTAAATTTCTGCATCGAATTATTAGTATTCAATTTATGAAATACTATATTTATATTTAATTTCAGATTATTGTATTTTACTTATGTATATCAATTAAAAATAATAATTAACAAGAGTGATCAAATACAATAAGTCCATTAAAATAATTAAAAAAATACTGCCAGATAATTAATTATCAATGATATTAAATTGATGAATTAGTAAGACTATTATTTGCCATTTAATTTAACGTTATTATATTATATTGATTAAGTATAGAAATGAAATAACTAGAGGTTTTTAACAATTCAAATATTACATAGAGATTTATTTGCATTTTGTTCACAGTTAACTCAAAATTAATCGCAGCTAGATTCATCATTAATAAGTTTACATTAAACAAATCATTTTAAAGTTTTTAATACCACGACTGGACAATTAGTTTGTTTTGAAATGAAAACTTTTGGTTTTAAACACAAAAAGGACATATATACGCTTTTAATGACAATTAAAATATATACATATACCTGCCAGATTTCGTATTTTGTAGGAATACAGAATTTGTATCTCTGCTGTAGGAGCACTTGCATTCAGAGGAGGAGCTACACCATGTTTAGATACCAGCTTTACACATTAATAACACAACATGTGGATTGTTAGGGTTGTGATTTGATTGTCAAAGGTGTTTGGTCATGTAATGTGTGATATTTCTACCTGAATAAATGCTTCTGATATTCTGTACATTACATGTTGTACAAGTTAATGTTCTTCATATCTCTGCATGACAATGTTTTAACCTTCTCTATTTATTAATAAAGTCTTATATTAAGCCTGCTAAAGATTCTGTAATTGCGGACAATAAACCAGAGCATGTTATAAAATTAACACTGTAATCAAGCCTGCCACAAAATGTCCCCCTCTATTGTCGTCAACTGATGTACTTGCGTTTATTTAGGCAGAAATATCACAGATTACATCACAAAACATATTTGACAATAAAAGCATGATGTAATGTAAGACATTTTTCATTTAGTTACTGTCGTTAAGACTGGATGTGACACGTAGCGCTTTTATTGTGAAGCCGGAAGTGTGTGACTGGTTTGAGAAGAGAAGGAACTTACAGTTAATGCGTTATTATCACGTTAACCTTGACTGCCCTAGAAATAATACATTGACTAACAAGAGTGATAAATACAATAATTACATTAAATTATTTACAGTAACAAGATATTACGATTACATTAACGAAAAAATACTTTTATTTGCCCGTTTCTTTCACTTAATTGTTACTATTATTAGTGATAACAATAACAATATTACGATTATGATTGTTTTAATATAACAGACAGTGATTACAATATTCTAAAAAAAAAAGTTGAATAAAATCATTGTGTGCAGCTGAATTTGAAATGATGGTGTACCTGATGAAGTGTCCGGTGAGTTTCCAGGCTAACTGTTAAAAGTAGGCGTGGGTAACTTCCACCCTTTGTGATGGCGAGCAACAGCCTCCAAGATGGCGCCGGTCCAAACTACTGCCTGCGGGATATGTGTGGCCCGCCGGTGTCTTCAGTTTGCCCGCGAGACATCTTAGGTTGAATAAAAAATCTGGCCACAGAGAG
>NC_084733.1:63051434-63076434 GCF_033978785.1 Entelurus aequoreus | reverse complement strand
CGTAATACGAACAAATACGAATAAATATCATAATACGAACAAATATAATACGAACAAATATCCTAATACGAATAAATATTATAATACAAACAAATATATTTCAAACAAATATCATAATACGAAAAAATATAATACGAATAAATATCCTAATACGAACAAATACGAGCATATATCATAATACGAACAAATATAATACAAAGAAATATCATAATACGAACAAATATAATACGAATAAATTAATTATTAAGGACGTACACGTGCTGAAGCATTTTAAAACGCAATACGAGATAGATTTATATTTCTGGTGCCAAATTTGTCCAAAAACTGTTTCATTGTTGTTAAACCTATAAGTTTAAACCTGAAAACTATTGGACATGAATTCCTTTCCAGGTGGCGTTTGGTATCAATGAAGGATCAAACATGTATCCCCCACGAAGCGTATCAAGAGGCCTTGATTCGGGGCGTACGTCGATATCGGTGACACTGGCGAGGGATTGTAACCGCGCGGTCGATCGACCCAGTCCCGAGTGCGGCAAGGAATGCAGATGGTGATTGGGACACAAGCCATGTGCTGATTGTGGACATTTATTGTCCAATTAGGTCCAGCTTACCGTCGTCAAAGAAAACAAAACTCTGAGAGGTGTCTGCTGGCGGAGAAGAGGAGAAAAGAAGAAGAAGACAAAAGAGAGATCAGAGTCACGGAGAGCGCGCGTGCTCGCGCGCGCACACACACACGCACACACACACACACACACACACACACACACACACACACACACACACACACACACACACACACACACACACACACACACACACACACACACACACACACACACACACACACACACACACACACACACACACACACACACACACACATTTCCTTGTACCTCCTGCATGTCAAACTGTGGTTCGTCAATGCGTGCAGACATCTTTATCATCATTAACGTACGCTCGGCTATTAGCGCATATCCCATTTTTATCACCGGTAGATGAGATCAGATTAATTAACACACCAGAACTTGACGAAGCTTCAATTAGCAATCACGAGCTTCACTTTCCTAAATTTTGTCTTGTTAACGCCTTATTCCTCAATAGGAAAATTGCATTTTTGTCCTCAAAATTCCACACATAATACTCCACAAGGACAATGTGAAAAACTAGCATTTTTTATTTTTGCAAATTTATGAAAAATAAAACCAAAAAACAACAACACATGTACATAAGTATTCACATTCTTTGCTCAATACTTAGTTGATGCACCTTTGGCAGCAATTACAGCCTCAAGTCTTTTTGAATGGCACACCTATCTTTGGGCACCTCTCAAGCTCCATCAGGTTGGATGGGAAGCGTTGGTTTTCACCCAGGATGTCTCTGCATTTGGCTGCATTCATCTTTCCCTCTATCCTGACTAGTCTCGCAGTTCCTGTTGCTGAAAAACATCCCCACAGCATGATGCTGCCACCACCATGCTTCACTGTAGGGAAGGTATAGGCCTGTTTTTTCTCCAAACATGACGCCTGCCATTCACACCAAAGACTTCAATCTTTGTCTCATCAGACCAGAGAATTTAGTTTCTTTCAGGTGCCTTTTGGCAAACTTTTGACTAAGAAATGGCTTCCGTCTGGCCCACTCTACCATACAGACCTGATTGGTGGATTGTCCTTCTGGAAGGTTCTCCTCTCTCCACAGAGGAATGCTGTAGCTCTGACAGAGTGACCATGGTCTTGGTCACCTCCCTGACTAGACTAAGATGAATGCAGCAATGTACAGAGACATTCTGGATGAAAACCAACGCTTCCCATCCAACCTGATGGAGCTTGAGAGTTGCTGCAAAGAGGAATGTGCCAAACTGCCCAAAGATAGGTGTGCCAAGTTTGTGGCATCATATTTAAAAAGACTCGAGGAAAGCTGGTAATACTCCTATACATGTTTTTTTTTAAATAACTTTGCAACCTACCCAAGAATATACAACAATTCTTCTCAACAAAAGAGGAGAAATATAATCTTAGAGAAAAACATTTGTACGCACGTACAACACTTAAGACCTTCAGTATGTCAGTATTTGGAATTAAATTATGGAATGGATTAAGCAAAGAAAGATAATCAAGATAATCTTACTCATCTCACCATATGAAATATAACTTACTTCACCGAGTATTATTTATTTATTTTTGTTGTTATTACTTACGGAGTATATTGTGAATAAATTGAGAACAGGAAGTGAACAAAAGTTTTAGCAGGGGGTAGGATTAAATAGGCTCCGCTTCTTCCTACTCCTTTTCGAACATGTTGAATAGAGAAACTGGAAATTGTGATGTACCATGTTGTATGCATGCATGTTCGAAATAAACTTAAACTCAAACTCAAACTCAAATTCACATTGTCATTATCGGGTATTGTTTGCAGAATTTTGAGGACAAACATTTTTGTATTCCATTTTAGAATAAGGCTGTAACAAAAAAATGTGGGAAAAAGAGAAGCGCTGTGAATAATTTCTGATATTTGATGATATTTTAAATAAGACTGGGCGTTAAAATCTTGGTCCTGTTACCTTAAGCGGGACAAAGACAATCAAGCTGGTTTTTGTCCCGATTTTACGGGTAATGATTTGGGGCCGTACTTATCAAGCTTCTCAGAATTACTCCTAAGAAGTCTGCTAAGAGTTGACTTAAGAGTAAATAAATTCTTTGCTGAAAGCTGCACTTAAAAGTTAGTTATCAAGCGTCTTACTCACACTTTCAGCGAAGTGTAGGACTGAATCTTAAGTGTCACACTCAGAGCTGAATTATGACATTACTATGTGCCGTAAATGGAATTTTAGGTGACGTAATTTCTGTGTCCATAGAAATGACCAATCACGGAAGGGAATCCGTTGTCTAAGAATAAAGAAATATCTTGGAAATATTTAAGTGGACAATGGGAGTGTATATTTTGACAATAAACTACAAAATAATACAAAACAAACTAGTCCCCGCCGGCACTCACGCTACCGCTCCCTCTCTTCTGTCGCCCACACACTCACTGACGTCACTCACCTCACGGCCACACACATACGCTACTGTCATAACATTTTCTTTCCAATTCATTAATTAGGCAACTAATTTGAAACTGGTGTGGGTGGCTCTATATATACTAGCCCACTGCAGCCACATGCAGAAATCAACATGGAATCGAAAAGTATTAAATCTGTGACAAAAATAATACCCGCTCTGTCTAAACGATACCGTTTGATCAGCTGCTCGTCATCAAACAAATCCAGAACATCGTTCCGCTCCCTGAATGTTCGCGCACGTCTCTCTCGCCTCAGTGCCATCCCCTGCTGGCAACTCCTAACCACTTAAGACACCTCTGAAGGTCTCTTAAATATCGTGGAGAGTAGGAGTGATTCTTAGACTTAAGAACGTTGATAAAAAGCTTTTATTCTTAAGTTTGAGAATAGGACTAAATTTCGCAAATTCTCAGGACTTAAGTGTAAAATGGCACTCTAAGAAGCTTGATAAGTACGGCCCCTGATGTCTTAGAAGATGGCCTTATGGTCTGAGATGGGTTAAAAGGGAATTTGCCGGGCCGACAACCGTAAATATTTTACATTGATTTGCTGGAAAGGCCACAAACGAGTCGGCGCTGACCACCACTGGCACAAGCTGAGAGGACCAGGAACCGGGGAAGAACTTTCCTGCATAAACAACAAGTCGTGTTTGCGTCCTGCATTCAGTGATGGTGGTACTTAGCGAGGACAAGCACGACTTAGTCTTTGGTGTCAATTCTTCATCACCATGTGCACCATGTGCACATGGTGATGAAGAATGCACCATGTGCACCAAAGAAAGCACACGTTAGCGAGGACAGAAAAACAAGAAGCTGGCTTCCAAAAATGAAGGAAAAAAAAAAAAAAAGTGTTTCCTCAGTGGAAGCTGGAGGACCAATTATCTCAGTGGGCTTTCATCTTCTCTCTTCTCTCTCACTTTATAACCAATCCTAGCCAAGCAGAAGGTTAAAAAATAAAAAAAATAAAAAAGATTTTCGAATAAATCGCGATCCTTATGTGTAACGATTCTTAATCGATAAAAAAAAATAATATCTAAATAATATTTTTAGTTTTTCTCTGCGAAGGCCCTATTGAAATTGCTTTGTTTAATATTATTCTATCACTTCGATCGCTTTTTTGAGACATTTAACAAGCATGACAAATCACAAATCTGGTGAAAAATGTTACATGTTTGGGAATTTTCAAAATTGAAAAAATAAACCCTTCCAAAAATAAATAAATAAATAAAAATTGATTTTCAAATAAATCGCGATTCTTATGTGTAACCATTCTTAATTGATTCAAAAAAAAAAAAATCGATTAAAAACAACAACTATATTTTTATTTTTCTTCTGCGAAGGCCCTATTGAAATTTGTTTAATATTATTCTATCAATTCGATCGCACTTTTAAGGTATTTAACAAGCATGAAAAATCACAAATTTTTGCATGCGCCTCGGGTCTGGCGAAAATTTTTATATTTTTGCGAGCCTAAACAAGAATTTTCCAAATTGACTCTCTAGCGCCCTCTTGAAAATTAGAAAAAATGAACCCCCACCACCACATTCATGTATCGACACGGAAATCGCAGGAGACGTCTATGATGACAGGACGCACGTAAAAGTCCCAAGAACCCATATGTGAAAACAAACAGGAAGTCGGCCATCTTGGTTTCAGTCGGCCACTTTAAGGCCAAAAAGAGGGGTCATACTTTATAAACTCCTCCTAGGGACTTTGACCAAATCGGTGATGACAAATTGCGAAAGATTGTTATGTACGTCATAGGATGTGGGCGTGGCATCTACAGGAAGTCGGCCATCTTGGTTTCCCTCGGCCACTTTAAGGCCAAAAACAGGGGTCATACTTTAACGAACTCCTCCTACGGACAATGACCAAATGAGCGATGATAAATTGCGAAGGATTTTTGAGTTAGTCATTGGATGTGGGCGTGGCATAAACAGGAAGTCGGTCATCTTGGTTTCTGTCGGCCACTTCTAGGCCAAAAACAGGGGTCATACTTTAACGAACTCCTCCTAGGGACTTTGACCAAAAAGGCGATGAAAAATTGCGAAAGATTTTTATGTACGTCACGGAATGTGGGCGTGTCATCAATAGGAAGTCAGCTGTCTTGGTTTTTGTCGGCCACTTTAAGGCCAAAAACAGAGCTCATACTTTAACGGACTCCTCCTAGGGACTTTGACGCAGTTAAAATGACAGATACTAGACAGATGGGCGATGATAAATTGCAATATATTTTTGAGTACATCATAGGATGTGGGCGTGGCTTTGTGCTAAACTTTTAATTTCATGGATCGCCACAAAACGTTCATTATTTGTAACTCAGCTCCACAAGTTCAGCTCTTGATAAGCATTATTTCAAATGATGTCGATACCGTGACGTGATTGATGGGTCAGTAACTATTAGGACTTAATCGTGGTGGGTGGAGCCTGGCAAGAAAAGAAAACTTCTCCTTGCCATCAACCACTCATTACTTGACTTTAAATGATCAGTTCTCCTTATTGGGCTTTAAGGTCTGGAACTGATCACGACCAGACATTGGTATCAACATCATTATCGCCCCCTTGTGGTGGAAAATTGTATTGATCATAACTTATTTCCGCATGCTCCGATCTTCCTGAATTTTTGACGGTGGATCGGGGCATTGGGAAGGACCTAACCGGGCCCATTCAAGGCTAAATGTTGAATTTGCTAGTATTGTTGTAAATCAGATGATGTGTTGCATTCGTGGTATTGAATGCTACATACTTTTTTTTTTTTTAACAAAACAAAGTGTCTAGTGCACAATAACTAAACAAAAACAAAAACTACTATTGGCTATTGACCTCCTGTAACTTTACTCCCTGTATTTGTCTACAATAACTAAAACAAGCAATAAAAACAATGTGTAAATAGTAAGAAAAAGAAAATATGGATCAAATAATTCTAGTATCATTTATATACTGATACTATACTAGGTATCAGGACATCTTGACCGATCATCAGTACTTTACATTGAAACTTTAGCGGTTAGCTTCTTGTGTCGTCCTGCTCGGTGTGCATGTAGCATGCTTAGCCATTCCTTTTCCTCTAGTCCTCCAGTGATAAAGTTAGTTGGAATAAACTTAGTATTTTTTACGTTGTGTCTGTGAGAACTAGTATCTAGGGAGCATTATAGTATCTTTAGTACCTCACAATGTTAAAAACATTTTTCAGGAAAGTAATAAACAGGATTTGTTATGCTCTATCTATGAGAATTTTAGATTTATAATTAAATTACATTAATTAATGTATTGCATTACCAGCGATAAACGAGGGACCAATGCAAACATTGATCATCAGTCCCAACAAGTTTGTCTTTCAGCCGTTGTTTTTAAGCTGGAAACAGATAAAAATCGATGTCATGTTGGTTGTTCGTTTATATGTAAACAGAATTTAGCAGTTGGAAAACGCAAACTTTCAAACAAGACTCTGAAAAAATAATAATTTAGTGGCGTAATGATACTTTTGTTTAAAAAAAAACAGTATTACCTACTCAGTGGCCTATGGTGGTTAGAGTGTCTGCCCTGAGATCGGTAGGTTGTGAGTTCAAACCCCGGCCGAGTCATACCAAAGACTATAAAAATGGGACCCATTCCTCCCTGCTTGGCACTCAGCATCAAGGGTTGGAATTGGGGGTTAAATCACCAAAAATGATTCCCGGTCGCGGCACCGCTGCTGCCCACTACTCCCCTCACCTCCCAGGGGGTGAACAATGCAGAGGACAACTTTCACCACACCTAGTGTGTGTGTGACAATAATTGGTACTTTAACTTAACTTAACTGTAGACGGACATTTTCAAATAATGATTGCGTAAAAGATACCCTGAAATAGCCTACAGTAGGGAAGGGATTCATATGGCCCCAACTCGCGTGAGAGGAAGAGGGGGCGGGTAAGGGGTTGGGGGGGTTCAATCATTTTGCAATGCATTCTGCAGAAAATGATGGAAAGCGTCACTCTCCGTAGCAACTGACGCTGTGGTCAAAGTTGGAATTGCCAAAAAAACAACAACATTCTACTGCCATCTGGCGGCTGAAGTGGATAGTGCGACCCCCAATTTGTCACGTTTCATGTGTCAGGTAAACTGCGACGAATGGGGCCATAGGAATCCTCTTTTTACTGTAGCTTGTAATTTCATCGGTCAGTTCATTTTCAGCCCGAGGAATTCTGCCTAGCAACATGGCCAGGGAAGAGAATGCACACAGTTGTGTTTGTTTCCTGCTCGCTGTATACAATTAGGAGTAGGAGCCGAGGACGCTGCGGAAAGACGGTTAAATGGCGACTTCTGAAAAGGTGTTTTCGGCTCGGGCGACAACACGTGTGTTCTGAAGACAGGTCCGTCTCAGCTTGCGAGTGCTGTGCGAGACATCGACCAAAACATATGACCATTTCTGCGAGCATGCACTGGTGTGGACGGAGAACAGACGAAAATAAAGGTGGAGGATAATTCATGATACATTTGGAGTTTTACTGATTTTTCGGGCAAAATCAGGCGTGCTGCAATTTCTTTGTGGTTGTGACTCTCCGCGGTTTCATTTGCTCTGAATGTGAATCTCTTGTGTTTGCTTGCGTAACTGACAAAGCGTTACATCATCCGCGGTGCCGTTAATTATCTCCTTGTTCTCGTCAGTTTCCTCAGAGGGGAAGATGCTCGACTTTTGGCTGAATTTAAAGTCTCCCCGCGTTTGTTGCCTAGCGAAGAGGTTATCCCAGTACGCCGCGTCTCCTCAAGCGACCGCTCGTCCGTTAAAGTTGACCAGAACTTCGGGGCAGGCGGGGAATGCCAGCCTGTGAAGATGCTCGTTTCATTTACAGGCAAATCTTATCTCAGTGTCACCGTATAAATGTTACACAGACCTTCAGGGCACATGATTATGATCTTTCATGCTAGTGGCGAACACAGCTCATTACTTCTTTCCTTGCTTACTAATGTGTATGAATGAATACATTTTAATTACCGTATTGTCCAGACTATAGAGCGCACCAGGATATAAGCCACACCCACTAAATTTAAGAAGAAAAACATATTTTTTCATGTATTAGTCGCACAGGACTACAAGCCGCAGATATATACATTAATACGGTAATATTTTATAAATGTTTATTCACATACCTAATTGTTTCCAAACGGTGTCTGTAACAGGGCAGTAAAACGGCTGATCAAACAAACCAGAAGTCATCATTATGGACCCACTCGATGCGGGAGCTAGCTTTCCAATCAGCTAAACAGACTTAACTCCACAGTGACGTTTTAGTGAATTAACGAAACTGAAACAATACAAAAATAATGCCAATGTAAGTTAATAATACTAACAAAGACACTCGTAAACGTGTTAGCTAACAACGCTGGCGCCATTAAATTACAAAAGCACCTACAAACACGCATGAAAACACTCCTACAGACATCACAAATGGGACGGTTTAGTAAGTATGAACAGTTTTAGTTGTATGGTAAAACTTACAAACGTTCCTTGGAGTGATAAATGAAGAATCCACTTGCTTAGAAATGCTAGGAACGGCTATAGTAAGTATTACTGAGATTTTGCCTCATCCTTCACTTTAAGCGTGAATGACACATGTGAGAAGAATGCATTTACCAACCTGATAAGACCTGAGAATTTCGAAAGAAAGAGATGACACAGTATTATCTGCTCACAGATGCTACAGGGTGGTTGTTTGAGCCCCCTGCAGCTAGTCCTAGATAGTCCCACTCCTTAATGCTTCAGTCAGATGCAAGATTCTCACAGGGATGAGGCAAAAATACAGGACCGAACGGTAATTGCACTTCCGGTTGAAAGCTTGAGTCTAAACAAAAGGGCAATGTAGCCCAGCAGCACCTGCAGTAAGCGAAATCATCCAAAAGGTGGCGCCCTAGCACAAACAATAACACACCTATTCAGTGTATTTTCTTGTTTTTTTATTTTTTACATTATGACAGCCAGCGAAAAAAAGTCCATAAATTAGCTGCACCATTTTAAACGCCGCAGGGTTCAAAGCGCAGGAAAAACGTAGCGGCTTATAGTCCGGAATTTACGGTATAATGTATAATACTTCTGACTATCCCTGCCCTTCTTCTCCTGTTGTGCAGCACAGCAAAATTGCAAAGACATGTGGACATTTATTTTAAACAAATGATGGTCCACCACAAATTCTACCTAGCAACAAGTGGTCACATGACCAGGAAAAATAAGTATGTTGCACTGCTTGCTCGCTTTAAAGTTTTACAATGAATTGTGTGTAGTTTAGTATATTTTTTTATATAAAAAAAGCACACCAGGCGGTAGTATCCCTGTTAGATTAAACAACTGGTGTATTCTTATTTTTTGGCTCATAAACTGCAGTCTTGAGGTTGTTTGCGCCTTATCCTACGACAAAATCCCGAGCATAAAGAACGAACAAATCGATAGCATACAGCAGTAATGGTCGTGCACGTGAAGAACATCGAGAGCGGTCAAGTGGTGGCGGTTGGCAGCATGAGGGCGCTTTGAGGAGCTGAGTGAGCAATAGATGACACCAGTCAATTATCACCTGGCCCAGGTGTCGGCTCCGTGGGTGTGGGGCCGGGCGTCCCGCGAGACGGCGAGCACGTCTTGACATGACAAGCGGTTCGTCACATCATTGACAACAGGACAGATTTCTATGTCAAATCTGCTTCTTGTCAACACGACGGCTTGATTTGAAACTTGTGACATTATCCTGATGTCTGCGGCCTTCTAATATACTCGAGGATTCAAAATCAACATAGTTGTCCATTTGCAGGTAGTTTTAGATAGTAGTAGATACAGTCGCTGTAGATAGTTGAAGATAGTTTTAGATAATAGTACAAAACCCAAAACCAGTGAAGTTGACACGTTGTGTAAATGGTAAATAAAAACAGAATACAATGATTTGCACATCCTTTTCAACTTATATTCAATTGAATAGACTGTAAAGACAAGATATTTAATGTTCGAACTGAGAAACTTAATTTTTTGTTTTTCAAATAATCATTAACTTAGAATTTAATGGCAGCAACACATTGCAAAAAAGTTGGCACAGGGGCATTTTTACCACTGTGTTACATGGCCTTTCCTTTTAACAACACTCATAAACGTTTGGGAACTGAGGAGACCAATTTTTGAAGCTTTTCAGGTGGAATTCTTTCCCATTCTTGCTTGATGTACAGCTTAAGTTGTTCAACAGTCCGGGGTCTCCGTTGTGGTATTTTACGCCTCATAATGCACCACACATTTTCAATGGGAGACAGGTCTGGACTACAGGCAGGCCAGTCTAGTACCCGCACTCTTTTACTACGAAGCCACGCTGTTGTAACACGTGCAGAATGTGGCTTGGCATTGTCTTGCTGAAATAAGCAGGGGCGTCCATGAAAAAGACGTTGCTTGGATAGCAACATATGTTGCTCCAAAACCTGTGTACACCTTTCAGCATTAATGGTGCCTTCTCAAATGTGTAAGTTACCCATGCCTTGGGCACTAATACACCCATACTATCACAGATGCTGGCTTTTGAACTTAACGCCTAGAACAGTCCGGATGGTTCTTTTCCTCTTTGGTCCGGAGGACACAACGTCCACAGTTTCCAAAATCAATTTCAAATGTGGACTCGTCAGACTACAGAACACTTTTCCACTTTGCATCAGTCCATCTTAGATGAGCTCGGGCCAATCGAAGCCGACAGCGTTTCTGGGTGGTGTTGATAAATGGCGTTGGCTTTGCATGGTAGAGTTTTAACTTGCACTTATAGATGTAGCGACGAACTGTAGTTACTGACAGTGGTTTTCTGAAGTGTTCCTGAGCCCATGTGGTGATATCCTTTACACACTGAAGTCGCTTTTTGATGCAGTGCCGCCTGAGGGATTGAAGGTCCGTAATATCATCGCTTACGTGCAGTGATTTCTCCAGATTCTCTGAACCTTTTGATGATATTACGGACCGTAGATGGTGAAATCCCTAAATTCCTTGCAATAGCTCGTTGAGAAATTTTGTTTTTCAACTGTTGGACAATTTGCTCACGCATTTGTTCACAAAGTGCTGACCCTCGCCCCATCCTTGTTTCATGGAAGCTGCTTTTATACCCAATCATGGCACCCACTTGTTCCCAATTAGCCTGTTCACCTGTGGGATGTTCCAAATAAGTGTTTGATGAGCGTCCCTCAACTTTCTCAGTTTTTTTGCCACTTGTGCCAGCTTTTTTGAAACATGTTGCAGGCATCAAATTCCAAATGAGCTAATATTTGCAAAAAATAACAAAGTTTACCGGTTCAAACGTTAAATATCTTGTCTTTGCAGTCTATTCAATTGAATATAGGTTGAAAAGGATTTGCAAATCATTGTATTCTGTTTTTATTTACCATTTACACAACGTGCCAACTTCACTGGTTTTGGGTTTTGTAGATAGGGTCGTAGATAGTTGAAGATAGTTTTAGATAGAAGTAGATACAGACGTTGTAGATAGTTGCAGGTATTTTCAGATAGTAGTAGATACAGTTGTAGAAAGTGGAAGATAGCTTTAGATAATAGTACATACAGTCATAGATAGTTGAAGATAGTTTTATATAATAGCAGATACAGTTGTAGATAGTTGAAACTAGTTTCAGATAATAGTAGATACAGCCGTAGATAGTTGAAAACAGTTTTAGATAGAAGTAGATACAGACGTTGTAGATAGTTGCAGGTATTTTCAGATAATAGTATATACAGTCGTAGATCTTTGAAACTAGTTTTAGATATAAAATATATACAGTTGTTGCATATAGTTGCAGATATTTTTAGATAGTAGTAGATAGACGTAGGTAGTTCCAGGCATTTTTTTTTAGATAGTAGTAGATACAGTTGAAGAAAGTTGAAGATAGCTTTACATAATAGTGGATACAGTCGTAGATAGTTGAAGATAGTTTTAGATAATAGTAGATACATTTGTAGATAGTTGAAACTAGTTTTAGATAGTAGTAGATATAGTTGCTGTAGATAGTTTCAGGTATTTTCAGATAATAGTACAAACCCCGTTTCCATATGAGTTGGGAAATTGTGTTAGATGTAAATATAAACGGAATACAATGATTTGCAAATCACTTTCAACCCATATTCAGTTGAATATGCTACAAAGACAACATATTTGATGTTCAAACTCATAAACTTTTATTTTTTTTGCAAATAATCATTAACTTTAGAATTTGATGCCAGCAACACGTGACAAAGAAGTTGGGAAAGGTGGCAATAAATACTGATAAAGTTGAGGAATGCTCATCAAACACTTATTTGGAACATCCCACAGGTGAACAGGCAAATTGGGAACAGGTGGGTGCCATGATTGAGTATAAAATTAGATTCCATGAAATGCTCAGTCATTCACAAACAAGGATGGGGCGAGGGTCACCACTTTGTCAACAAATGCGTGAGCAAATTGTTGAACAGTTTAAGAACAACGAGCTATTGCAAGGAATTTAGGGATTTCACCATCTACGGTCCGTAATATCATCAAAGGGTTCAGAGAATCTGGAGAAATCACTGCACGTAAGCAGCTAAGCCTGTGACCTTCGATCCCTCAGGCTGTACTGCATCAACAAGCGACATCAGTGTGTAAAGGATATCCCCACATGGGCTCAGGAACACTTTAGAAACCCACTGTCAGTAACTACAGTTGGCCGCTACATCTATAAGTGCAAGTTAAAACTCTCCTATGCAAGGCAAAAACCGTTTATCAACAACACCCAGAAACGCCGTCGGCTTCGCTGGGCCTGAGCTCAACTAAGATGGACTGATACAAAGTGGAAAAGTGTTCTGTGGTCTGATGAGTCCACATTACAAATTGTTTTTGGAAACTGTGGACGTCGTGTCCTCCGGACCAAAGAGGAAAAGAACCATCCGGATTGTTATAGGCGCAAAGTTGAAAAGCCAGCATCTGTGATGGTATGGGGGTGTATTAGTGCCCAAAACATGGGTAACTTACACATCTGTGAAGGCGCCATTAATGCTGAAAGGTACATACAGGTTTTGGAGCAACATATGTTGCCATCCAAGCAACGTTACCATGGACGCCCCTGCTTATTTCAGCAAGACAATGCCAAGCCACGTGTTACATCAACGTGGCTTCATAGTAAAAGAGTGCGGGTACTAGACTGGCCTGCCTGTAGTCCAGACCTGTCTCCCATTGAAAATGTGTGGCGCATTATGAAGCCTGAAATACCACAAAGGAGACCCCCAGACTGTTGAACAACTTAAGCTGTACATCAAGCAAGAATGGGAAAGAATTCCACCTGAGAAGCTTAAAAAATGTGTCTCCTCAGTTCCCAAACGTTTATTGAGTGTTGTTAAAAGGAAAGGCCATGTAACACAGTGGTGAACATGCCCTTTCCCAACTACTTTGGCACGTGTTGCAGCCATGCAATTCTAAGTTAATTATTATTTGCAAAAAAAAATAAAGTTTATGAGTTTGAACATCAAATATCTTGTCTTTGTAGTGCATTCAATCGAATATGGGTTGAAAATGATTTGCAAATCATTGTATTCCGTTTATATTTACATCTAACACAATTTCCCAACTCATATGGAAACGGGGTTTGTAGATACAGTCGTAGAAAGTTCAAGATAGTTTTATATAACAGTAGATACAGTCGTAGATTGTTAAAGATAGTTTTAGATAATAGTAGATACAGTCGTAAATAGTTGAAGATAGTAGTAGATACAGTTGCTGTAGATAGTTACAGGTATTTTCCGATTGTACAACTATCTACAGCAACTGTATCTACTACTATCTTCAACTATTTATGACTGTATCTACTAATATCTAAAACAATCTTCAACTTTCTACGACTGTATCTATTATTATCTGAAAATACTTGCTATTAACTACAGCGACTATATCTACTACTTTCTAAAACTAGTTTCAACTATCTACGACCATATCTGCTACAATCTGAAAATACCTGCAGTCGTAGAAAGTTGAAAATAGTTTTAGATAGTAGTAGATACAGTTGTTGCAGATATTTTCATACAGTAGTAGATACAGTTGTAGATAGTAGAAAATAGTTTTACATAGTAGTATATTCAGTCGCGGTGGCTAGTTGCAGGTATTTTCAGATAATAGATATGGTCGTAGATAGTTGAAGATAGTTTTAGATAATAGCAGATAGTCATAAATAATTGAAAATAGTAGTAGATACAGTTGCTGTAGATAGTTGCAGGTATTTTCAGATTGTACAACTATTGACAGCAACTAGATAATAGTAAATAGTCGTAGATAGTTGAAAATAGTTTTAGACAGTATTAAATACAGTCGCTGTAGATAATTGCAAGTATTTTCAGATTATAGTATATACAGTCGTAGATAGTTGAATCTAGTTTTAGATAGTAGATACAGTTGTTGCATATATTTTTAGTTAGTAGTAGACACTGTCGTAGATAGAAGTGGATACAGTCGCTGTAGCTAGTTGCAGGTGTTTTCAGATAACAGTACATACGGTCGGAGATAGTTGAATATAGTTTTAGATAATAGTAGATAGTTGAAAATAGTTTTAGACAGTAGTAGATAGTCGTAGAGAAGTGCAGGTATGTTCCGATAATGGACACAGTAGATACAGTTGTAGATAGTTTAAGCTAGTTTTAGATAGTAGTAGATACAGTCGCTGTATATAGTTGCAGGTATTTTCAGATAATAGTAGATACAGTCATAGATAGTTGAAAATAGATTTAGATAGCAGTATATACAGTCGCTGTAGCTAGTTACAGGTATTTTCAGATAATAGTAGATACAGTCGTAGATAGTTGAAAATAGTTTTAGATAGTAGTAGATACAGTTGTTACAGATAGTTGCAGATATTTTCAGAGAGTAATAGATACTGTCTTAGATAGTGGCAGGTATTTTCAGATAGTAGTAGATACGGTCGTATATAGTGGCAGATATTTCTAAATAATAGTAGATACAGCCGTAGATAGTTGAAAATAGTTTTATATAGAAGTAGTTACTGTTGTTGTATATAGTTGCAGGTATTCTCAGATAGTAGTAGATACAGTTGTAGATAGTTGAATATATTTTTAGATAATAGTAGATAGTTGAAAAGTTTTAGATAGTAGTAGACACAGTCACTGTAGATAATTGCAGGTATTTTCAGATAATAGTATATACAGTTGTAGATTGTTGAAGATAGTTTTAGATAATAGTAAATACAATCGTAGCTAATTAAAAAATGTTTTAGATAGTAGTAGATAGTCGCTGACTGTAGATAGTTGGAAATAGTTTTACATAATAGTAAATCCAGTCATAGATAGTTGAAAATAGTTTTAGATAGAAGTAGATACAGTTGTTGCAGATAGTTGCAGGCATTTTCAGATTGTAGTAGATGCAGTTGTAGATAGTTGAAGATAGTTTTAGATAACAGTCGATACAGTCATTGTAGATGGTTGCATTTAATTTCAGATAGGAGTAGAGTCGTTGATTGTTGTATTTAATAGATAATAGGTAGTAAATAGTAGATTGTGTCAATGTAGATATCTGGACGTAGTTTAAGTTAGTAGTAGGTACAGTAGTTGTAGATAGTTGCAGATATTTTTTTAGATAGCAGATAGTCAGATAGTTGCAGGTAGTTTTAGATAATAGTAGATATTGTTGTTATGGATAGTTTAAGATAGTAGTATAAACAGAAGTTGTAGATAGTTGCAGGTATAGAAGACACAGTCATCGTAAATAGCTCAAAATAGTAGATACATTCGTTGTAGATAGTTGCAGGTAGTTACAGATAGTAGTACAGTAGAAGGTATTTTTTCAGATAGTAGTAGAGACAGTAGTTGTAGATCACTGAAGGTATTTTCAGGTAGTAGTAGATAGTTATAGTTGCAGGTCTTTTTGGAAAGTAGTCCATACAGCCGTTGTAGTTCGTAACAGATGGTTGCAAAGTGTTAGTTAATTGTAGGTAGTCTGACACAGTTCAGAGGAGAGGTTAAAAGTAGCAGATACAGTATGTGTAGATTGTGGCAAACTGTATATTTCAGATACTTTCTGATAGCTATAGCAGATAGTTGAAAATAGATACAGATAGTTGCAGGTATTTGTAGATACTTTCAGATCGTTCTTCTGTGTCCTCACTCACCGTTGACTTCCTGAGCGCCCGCGTCGGTGAAAAGCAAACTCATCACCTCCTCGAAGTTGCAGCTGGGCTCCGGGGCGTTGCTGTCCTGACCCACGTGGTGCAGCATCCTCTTCAGGACGTCGTCCAGGGACGCCGCCGTCTCGTCCAGCAGGATGCTCGCCCTGGCCAGGAAGCCGTCCAGGTCACGGTGGGCGCGGATCTCCTCCTCGAAGTTCATCAGCTTGACGTACTACACACAGGCAAGACCGCTGTTAGTCTTTATGTTTCTACTCCGACTGGGTTTTGGAGGGCTTTCGGTCACTCCAGGTCTGTATGGACCTCGGACTAGGAGCAAGAAGGGGTCTTGTTGGAAGCATACTAACGTGTTCCTAAGATGGAGAGTCAAGGATTGATTAAAGGCCTACTGAAACCCACTACTACCGACCACGCAGTCTGATAGTTTATATATCAATGATGAAATCTTAACATTGCAACACATGCCAATACGGCCGGGTTAACTTATAAAGTGCAATTTTAAATTTCCCGCGAAACTTCCGGTTGAAAACGTCTATGTATGATGACGTATGCGCGTGACGTCAATGGTTGAAACGGAAGTATTCGGACCCCATTGGATCCAATACAAAAAGCTCTGATTTCATCGCAAAATTCCACAGTATTCTGGACATCTGTGTTGGTGAATCTTTTGCAATTTGTTTAATGAACAATGAAGACTGCAAAGAAGAAAGCTGTAGGTGGGATCGGTGTATTAGCGGCGGACTACAGCAACACAACCAGGAGGACTTTGAGATGGATAGCAGACGCGCTATCCGATGCTAGCCGCCGACCGCATCTATGATCGGGTGAAGTCCTTCGTCGCTCCGTCGATCGCTGGAACGCAGGTGAGCACGGGTGTTGATGAGCAGATGAGGGCTGGCGTAGGTGGAGCGCTAATGTTTTTATCATAGCTCTGACGAGGTCCCGTAGCTAAGTTAGCTTCAATGGCGTCGTTAGCAACAGCATTGTTAAGCTTCACAAGGCTGGAAAGCATTAACCGTGTAGTTACATGTCCATGGTTTAATAGTATTGTTGATTTTCTGTCTATCCTTCCAGTCAGGGGTTTATTTCTTTTGTTTCTATCTGCATTTAAGCCCGATGCTATCACGTTAGCTCCGTGAGGTACCGTAGCTAAGTTAGCTTCAATGGCGTCGTTAGCAACAGCATTGTTAAGCTTCGCCAGGCTGGAAAGCATTAACCGTGTAGTTACATGTCCATGGTTTAATAGTATTGTTGATTTTCTGTCTATCCTTCCAGTCAGGGGTTTATTTCTTTTGTTTCTATCTGCATTTAAGCCCGATGCTATCACGTTAGCTCCGTAGCTAAAGAGCTTCGCCGATGTATTGTCGTGGAGATAAAAGTCACTGTGAATGTCCATTTCGCGTTCTCAACTCTCATTTTCAAGAGGATATAGTATCCGAGGTGGTTTAAAATACAAATCCGTGATCCACAATAGAAAAAGGAGAAAGTGTGGAATCCAATGAACCCTTGTACCTAAGTTACGGTCAGAGTGAAAAAAGATACATCCTGCACTGCACACTAGTCCTTCACTATCACGTTCCTCATCCACAAATCTTTCATCCTCGCTCAAATTAATGGGGTAATCGTCGCTTTCTCGGTCCGAATCGCTCTCGCTGCTAGTTTAAACAATGGGGAAATGTGAGGAGCCCTTCAACCTGTGACGTCGCTACTTCCGGTACAGGCAAGGCTTTTTTATCAGCGACCAAACCTTTATCGTCGATGTTCTCTACTAAATCCTTTCAGCAAAAATATGGCAATATCGCGAAATGATCAAGTATGACACATAGAATGGATCTGCTATCCCCGTTTAAATAAAAAAAATTCATTTCAGTAGGCCTTTAAGAGCTACAACATCTGTCTTCATGTGTTCACAATCAAGTGTTCACTGGAACCCCCACCACTTTTTTGGTGAATTTTTCAAAACAGCGGCAGACCTCCCCAAAGAGCTCCAATTCTTCAAAAGAGGGTCTCAGAATCCTTCAAGAGATGCTTGAATAGAGCAAAAAAAAGATGAGCACGGCTCGATTAAAAGCCCAGACGACGTCCCCCCTCATTCAAACCCACCCCACCGCAGATTGCTACCCCCCGCCCTCGGCGCATCGATCGCTGCATTGGCAAAAATTCCAAAGCCGAGTGGAAGCCCCGCTGCTCGTTGTAAAACATCAAACAATCTCGGTTGAGGGAACATTTGGATCGTCTTGTGTTTGTTTGCCACCGGAGACGCTGGTGGGCGGCTATTTTTGCATTTTTCATTGCATTTTTGAATTAATAATTTAGAATCTTAATACAGCACAGAAATATGCAAACTCTTAATGTCTGCCTTTCTGGTAGCGCTGTTTATTGTGACGCTTAGTTTAGCTTGTCCCAAAGTGTGGCCTGGGGGCCATTTGCGGCCCAAAGCTCGTTCTTTATTGGCTGGCGGCAGATTCTCCAGACAAAATAAACAGGGCCCACATGAGAACATTACACAGACAAGTAAGAAAACATTTGAAATGACTTAAAGTAGCAGTAGAGTGGAAAAACAAGTCGACTTTATATGTTTAATTATATCCATTAAGCCATATCTAATTGTATTTTCAATTCGCAAAGTATGTAAAAATACCGTCTAAAAATCAAAAAATGCCACAATTTCAGTTGGCCATTTTGAATATTCCACTCCAAACATCTTAGGCAATTTTCGTATACTCAAGGTCGGATGACGTCACTGAAGGAACGCTTCTGCACTCTGACCATATTATTAGATCAGTCATACTGGAAATATGCAAACATTAGAAAGAGATGTTCTGTTTGTCATTCACAATCCTTATTGTGAATGACAAACAAGAACACACTTGCTTGGTTTTTTTAATGCATTCAAAATCGTAAATAAACAGCTAACAATTGAGTGAACGGATGGAGGGTCCTCTGTTGCGCCTCTAAAACATCCAGAAAGTACCAACAATACTCCATTTACATGTTGTGACCTGAAAATTAACCAAATATGAGTGATATTGTTATTATAAGCGCTAACGCAGACGGACTATTGCAGCGACGTATTGATAGCAGTCAGCTAATGCTAGTCTACGCCGCTATCGTTGACACACTTTGACACAGCTTCTGCTTTGTGTCAAACTGGCTAAAAGTAAATTCCAGATTATAATTCATGCATCTCTCACCTGCTAGTAGACAAATGTGGCCACGGACCGACAGGCTGGTCCACTTTCACAACCCTGAGATGGTGAAAAAGACGCTAGTTGCTGCAACTTTTTAACCCTTTGTAAGGATTGCGATTGATTCTTCATCTAAACGGGATTATGTGAGCGTCCCGTCGGTCGGCATCCCAGCGAGCGTAGAAATTGTACAGTAAGTGTTTATTTTATCATTGTTAGTTTGCATGTTTAGCACCTAGCAATGCTGCTAATGCTGTAGTGTTTCAATAAAGCTACATCTGTTTAGCACTCAGCTTCTAAAACTTATTGCTCATCCTCTTTGTGTTCGGGCTCAAAAATATAAGGTTCTGGATCATCATTTTTCCCAAAGTAATCGTTGTTGGCTCTCACAAAGTCTGTTTGATTAGCATTGTTGTTGATGGGGAAGGGATCTGTGGTTCCTCCTCTACTTCACGGATTATGTGACTTCCTTGTTCCTTAACTCTCAAAATGGCTCGGGAATCTCAGTGAGATTGATACTATTTTGATCATATCTATTTACTCGCACACTTTGTAAGTCTTTGGTGTAATAAATCAGATATACATATATGATAATAGCTTCAATATCGAGGCAACTTGTGGCAGCTATTACTCAAGTTCCAGCAGGAACACTACTGACCAGGATTTAGGGGGTTGCATTGTTTAAAAAAAACATTTGGTAAGTTTTGTACTTCAACGCTACAAACACAGCAAAAGCAGAATCAAACAGAAGTTAGCTATGCTACCGGAAGCAGTGATGGGCAGTAGCGCGCCACAAGTAGTGACGCTACGTAGCGTAACTACAATTCCCAGTAGCGTTGCCATTTTTTGAACCAATAGCGATTCCTCTAGCTTAGCTATTTTTAGACCCATGCAGCGTAGGAGCGTTTTATTTTCGGAGTATTCAATGGCAGTCGTTTGCCATTTGAAAATAACATCACCTTAGATCTCTCTTTATTTAGCACTTGTCTAAGCGGAGTCAGCTGGGACTGAACAACATCAAAAGCAAACTGTAAGAGCGCAAGTATTCGCATCAAACTGTTTTGCTCTAAACCTTTGGCACAGATTAGCATGACTCTGTCTTTAATGCAATGCCTCGGCGTGTGCACGTGGCCGTACACAGAGCTAACGTTCGCTTTCCCTCGGCGCTAACGAGCAGCTTGCATCCCGGTTAAACAGGCGGCGACTTTCCAAAAGCTGTAGAGAGCTCGTTAAAACAACAGCAGGATTTTTTATTTTTTATTAACTGAGTTTTTCGAGGCTTACCTTCCTGGACGTGTTGAGCAGAACACAGCCCGAGTCGTCGCTTTCTGTGTGGAGACAGGACAAAAAGTGAAATGAGTGTAACATTATTACCGCAAGTATTCCACGTAATGTATTCAAAACTGCTCACAAATCCTCATTTGGAAGTTGTGTATATAAATACTGACACAAAATAATAATAATTATTAAATTAAGAATAATGATAATCTTATTAATAAGAGTAATGTTTGTTTTATTGACTGAATTGACATTCATTATTCAGTAAAGATATAAAACATTGGTTTGACTGAATACATTAATAATGACAACATATTTACACCAAATTATTATAATATTATTATATTCTATTATATGTTCTATACCAGGGGTCTCAAACTCAATTTACCTGGGGGCCACTGGATGCAGAAACTGGGTGAGGCTGGGCCGCAAGAAAAGATTTCTTAAAAAAAATCTAACATGCACTTTTTAATGAATTCACCTTCTTTGAATGTCTTTCCCGCCCTAGCAACCATCTCACTCACCATGTAGCTAGCTTTGACTGCTGCATCGCTCTTTTCGATTGCTTCCTTGACGAAATCTTGTCTCTCTCTCTCATCTCCCTGGTATTTTGCATACTCCTCAGCATGTCTAGTTGTATAATGACGTTTCAAATTGTATTCCTTGTGCACCGCAACTTTCAACTACAGAAAAGAGCTATAAGGATTATTCATAAAGTAGATTACTTAGAACACACTAACATATTATTTATTAATTCAGGTTTATTGAAATTACAGGAGCTAGTAAAGTTACAGACATTATGTGTAAGGTTTAAGGCTAAAAGTAAAACATTAACAGCAAATTTACAAAAAATGTTTGTCATCACTTCTGAGAAAAAAGAGCATAGAAGAAAAGGTCATTTCCAACATCAGTATTCAAGGACAACTTCAAAACAAATGTGCATATCAGTGGTGGGGGTTAAACTATGGAATTCTCTTTACAATGAGATAGAAGATTGTAAACATATATTCCAAATGAAAAAATATATAAAGACAGAACAATCATATGGACAGCCATAAGTGTTTACATTTTGCTTTATATTTATTATTTTACTTATTTTTTGCCTGGTTTTGTATTTGTTTTGTATCATCCCGTGAGGTGTATATTACTTCTTTTGTTTTTTGTGTTCGGTTTGTGCATCATGAAGTTTTGCACTTCTTGTGTTTTTTTGTTTGTTTTCGTTATATTTGGATGTAATTGTTGGTTTATATGATATCATTAAGTAAGACTACGTATTATGTTGAAGGGGGCAGAAAAATATCAGATTTTTCTTCATCCTGCTCCTTCTCAGGCATTGGTGTGTAAATGGGGGGGCTCGCCGTGGAGTTTACAGTTACAGTAGCACAATTAGCCCCGAACGGGCTAACATCACCACTAACGTGTTACACGTCTGATTCGCCCAGCGCTGGGGTCCAGTGCACCACACTTTTGTATTGTCGCTCGCTCCTTCGGCGGAGTGCTTTGGAATATCTGATAGTATATATCTGTATCATGAATCAATTTAAGTGGACCCCGACTTAAACAAGTTGAAAAACTTATTTGGGTGTTACCATTTAGTGGTCAATTGTATGGAATATGTACTTCATTGTGCAACCTACTACTACTAATTAAAGTCTCAATCAAAGCGCTCATCTTCCCTGCCCGGACTGTTTACAGCGGGGGCGGGAGCGAGCAGGCGGGCGAGCGAGGGAGGGAGGCAGGGAAGAAGAGCGTGTGCGGGTGTCGTGGAAAAGCGGCAAAATGTTTCTCTGCTTGCATCACGCGAGTGACGTCAATGCCTACTTGCCAACCTTGAGACCTCCGAATTCGGGAGATGGGGGGGAGGTTGAGGTGTGTGTTTTTGTAGCCCGGAAAAGTTAGGGCTGCAAAGGGTTCTGGGTATTTGTTCTGTTGTGTTTATGTTGTGTTTAGGTGCGGATGTTCTCCCGAAATGTGTTTGTCATTCTTGTTTGGTGTGGGTTCACAGCATATTTGTAACAGTGTTAAAAAATAAATAAAATAAAATATGACCACTCTCAGTGTGACATGTGTGGCTGTTCCTCAACTATGTCTTGCAATGACTTGCATGTGTCTGCAGAAGCCTCATACTACATGTGTCTGAGCAAGCACACTGTTAGTATGGAGATAAAGATGATGCGGTGACGGTTTCTAGAGTATACTAAAGGCAGTGCCATCATGGCACGCCCTCGATATTGTCGAGAGCCTCATACCACACTGTGATTGGTAGATACCATCAGCTCCGCACACAACGCTGTTAAGCGCCATTCATTCAAAACTCGCGGGCCGCACTAACATTAAACTGTCATATTAAGGCGGGGGCCGCACAATAACGTCTCGCGGGCCGCAATTGGCCCGCGGGCCGCATGTTTGAGACCCCTGTTCTATACCAAAAATCGATTTAAATCTATTTATTATTATTAATATACTCCCTAATAATAGTATGTTCATCTACACCACAATATAATATATTTATTATTATCATTGTTATTATTATTATTATTTTTTTTAACATTATTACTATTATAATTATTATTCCGTCGTTTTTTCCTTAAGCTTTCACAGCCTACAATTTCCGATCAGAACTGTTCAGCTATCAAAACGTTCGGCTTTGATTTGGCAGCCAAACTTTCAATTTAACAATATGACAGATTACCAGGAATTCTCGGTTTTCCCAGGAATTTTTTTCACCTTGGATATTCAAACCAATGTGTTTCCCTGTTCTGAAAATTCCCGAATTACCAGGAATTATCCCCCGTTAAAAATTAATGGGCATTACACAATCTACTGTATACACCACATTTCTCATCCGATTTGAATTGTTCCAACATCCACACACTCCACTCACCCTGGACATTCACACATTCGATGATTACATTTATAGTATTACTATTAAGTAATATTAGTATGATTAAAATGTCGGATGAAGCATTGTTTATACATATAATATAATTTTAAAAAATGGGGAAAATAAAATACATAAAAATCCAGGTGAGTATGTATCATAAATAGCAAATAAAAACATGAATTACACTAGTAAATGCACTTGTCACATGGAGAAATAGTACAACATTATATTTAATGACCAATTTAGGTTTATATCTATAAACAGTATGTGAACAAAATGACAATGTCCAATTTTGTTTATAAATATTATACATTATTCAACTTTATAAAACACCTGTAAGCCTCTAAAATGTATGTGGATATTGAATATAACAACACTAATATAACAATACTGTGTTGAAAAATTTCCCTTGTGGATCATTAAAGTTTGTCTAAGTCTAGAACATAACGGATGGTCCACATTGTGAAGTAAAAAAAGATCACAAAGTCGGGAAAAGATCTTTCCTTCTAAGAAGAGAAGAAGACGATGGCGACGAAACGCCTCACTGAGCACCGATAAGACTTTTAATCCCCGCGTCTCAGAGAGCCGAGCAGCGATAAAAAAGTGGGAAGAACCTTTCAGGGTCGGTATCTCGGTTACGTAATCTTCCCTGGCCGTCATTTACCGTGGGGAGGACGTTATTAGCTCAGCGCAGGCTTTCCTCCTCTGCCTGACAGGGAATCCATCACAGCTAAGCCCCGCCCGGCCCGGCCACCAGCAGACATCTTCTTACAAATAAAGAGGTCTGCAGGGAGGAAGAGGAGGGTGTGCGCATGCTTCGGGCATGAGAAGAAGCACAAAGATGTCCTCCAGCCATGAAGCTGCTGCCTCAGTGCGGAGACGGTTCCTAATGTTCACGTTTGATCACACACACGCAGCTTAAAAGTAAACACTTTTTACTTACTGTTGGCTGAAAATTGACTTTTTGGCGAGTAGCTTGCACAAAGTATCAAATTGTGTATTAGTGGGCATGTTGCGGGTTGTCAATAAAGACTGTGCGTATAAAAGCAATACAGACCGCCTTTTTTAAATGCAGGGTTTCCCCTTAATTTAATTTGATTGCGGCGGTGCGCCATGGCAATAAATTAGCCACCACAATGAGGGCTTTTACGTAAAAAAAATTAAAGTAATATGATATATATTATAGAAATATATATATACATATATATATATATATATTATAGAAATATATATATATATATATATATAGTAGAAATTGTATATATACATATATAAAATATATATATATATATATATATATATATATATATATATATATATATATATATATATATATATATATATATATATATATATATACACACACTACCGTTCAAAAGTTTGGGGTCACATTGAAATGTCCTTATTTTTGAAGGAAAAGCACTGTACTTTTCAATGAAGATAACTTTAAACTAGTCTTAACTTTAAAGAAATACACTCT
>NC_084733.1:63038934-63046434 GCF_033978785.1 Entelurus aequoreus | reverse complement strand
ACGGGGTTTGTAGTAACTGTAAGCGTGGTAGCATCCCTAATTAATTTGATCAACAAATCCCGAACTAAATGTTTTTGTGTTAGCATCTATTTAACTGAGCTTATGTTCGTATCTTCATGTAACTCAGCAATTGTAAAGGTATCTTTATGTAAGCGTGCATCTCTATGTGAGCCAGCATCTTAGTAATTGTTAGTATCTATAAATGTGTTAGCATTTCTGTGTGATCACATCAGTAATTTAGTTGGCATTTCTATGTGGCTTAGCATATGTTAGCATCTTACATATGTTAGCAACAGTAAAGGTTTTAGCATCTTTATGTAAGTGTGCCTCTCTATGCGAGTTAGCATCTTATGAATGTTAGCATCTCTGTGTGATTGCATCAGTAATTTAGTTAAAGTTAAAGTACCAATGCTTGTCTCACACACACTAGGTGTGGCAAAATTATTCTTTGCATTTGACCCATCACCCTTGATCACCCCCTGAGAGGTGAGGGGAGCAGATATAATTCAGTTTGAATTATATTTATATTTATAATATTTAGTTGGCATTTCTATATGGCTTAGCATATGTTAGCCTCTTACATATGTTAGCAACGGTAAGGGTTTTAGCATCTTCATGTAAGTGTGCCTCTCTATGCGAGTTAGCATCTTAAGAATGTCAGTACCTATAAATGTGTTAGCGTCTGTGTGAGATTACATCAGTAATTTAGTGAAGTGTGAATTATATTTATATTACTTAGTTGGCATTTCTATATGGCTTAGCATATGTTAGCATCTTACATATGTTAGCAATTGTAAGGGTTTTAGCATCTTCATGTAAGTGTGCCTCTCTATGTCAGTTAGCATCTTAAGAATGTTAGTATCTATAAATGTGTTAGCGTCTCCGTGTGATTGCATCAATAATTTAGTTGGCATATCTATGTGACTTAGCATTTGTGGGCATCTTACATATGTTAGCAATAATAAGGTCACACCCGTAGAGAATATGCATGTTAGAATCTTGAAGGATGTGTATATCAAAAATGTGTTAGCATCTCTGTGGGATAGCATCAGTAATTGAGTTTTCATCTCTTGGAGTGTTAGCATCCCGAATTAGCAGCTGCATAATTTCGCACCTGTGTGTTGGTGACTCTCGGTAAGACAACATCTGAGCGTGTTTCTGTAGGAAAGTGAGTTAGCACCTGTAAACCAGTTATTATTAGCGCCTCTACGCGAGTTAGCATCTCAGTGTGCGTTAGCTTCTGCAAAAGTTGTGACCTCTAAATTCTGAGAAGCTTGCTCCCTCGTCAAATTCAAAGCAAACAGGGTTCCCCCCTCACCCCTTTACCGAGGTGCACCTGAGACTGTTGCCATGGCAACGCTAACCCGTCGACCCTCCGGAAGGGGCCGGCGGGGGGTGCTGCCTACCCGTCGACCGGGTCAAAATCATGAGCACCTGCAGCCGAGGAGCCGTCAGTCCAGTGAGCACCTGACAGCCGGTCGCCATGGTTACACAGCCACGGACCGCCGCAAGGAATTATTGTAAAAAGTTCCTGGACGGCTGACAGCTGGACTGCAAGGAAGCTCATCTTCTAAAGTGGGTGGGGCTTCGTTGATCCTTCAGCTTCTGTTTCTATTTTCAGTTTATTTGCCAACTACAGAGAATCTTCATTTCGAGCGTGACCCACATACGCAGTCTGAGACGCTAGCAACACTTGAAACACTTTGGTGTGACATCCGCCGCCGGAAATAGTCCTCAATGGCGTTCTAACGCCGCGACTGTCAATCAAAGCACTTTTGATAGTTCTAAAAAACAGGAGTATGGATCATAGAAATCGGCGACACATTTTTAACTCTATTAAAACACTTCAAAGGTTAAACAAATATCCAAACTTTGGATGCAGACTCCGATATGGATCAGAACCATCAAACAAATAAATAAAATCAAGAATATAAACATCCAGAAATACCTTCAATTACATTATTTTCACAAGTTAAAATGCTAATATTTGACACGTTAATGTTAGTATTAAAACTTGGTATGCAAAGTAACTCTGGCTGCTAAACGATAAAAATATTTAATCGCGATAAATCTCATTTTGTTCATAGTTAACTCAAAATAATCGCAATCAATCGCAGATAGATATAATTTTTCATCATTAATAAGTGTACCTGGGACAGATCATTTTCAAGATTCAACACCAGGAGTGGACAATTAATTTGCCTTATGAAATGTTTTTAAACAGGTCAACACAAAAAGGACAAACAGGATTTTAAAGACAATGTAGAAAAAAATGCCTGCTGTGTGTTTTGTGTCTTGCCAGATTTTGTAGGAATACAGAATTTGTATTCCTGCTGTAGGAGCACTTGCATTCAGCGGAGGAGCTACACCGTGTTTACATAGCACGTTCATGCATTATTAACACAAAATGGGGATTGTTAACGATCACGCTTTGATTGTCAAAGATGTTTGGTCATGTAATCTGTGATATTTCTACCTGAATAAGTTCTGTACATGACATGTTGTACATAATGGTCTTCATACTGCTGCATGACAATGTTTTAAACTTCTCTATTTATTAATAAAATATAATATTGAGCCTGCTAATCATTCAGTAATTGAGGACTCGATGAGAACATGTTATAAAATAATTTTTATAAAATAATTCCTCAACTGACTACTAGCATTTTTTAGGTGCAAATATCACAGAATAACATTGCAAAACATTTGACAAAGCCTGATCGTAATGTTGAACACATTTGTATTTTGTTAATGTAGTTAAACCAGGTGTGTAGGCTAGCGCTTTTATTTTGAAGCCGGAAAAGTGTGTGATTGGTTTGAGAAAGTGTCTTGACATGTTTCGATATTGAATATTTGCAATACAAAAGTCTCCTTTTGACTTCCTGCCCACCCTCTGCCATTTCTGTTGCGCTTTTATGTCATCTTACTTACTAAATCAGTTACAGTAACAATCTGGATGTTATGTTATCGCTGCCCCTTAACCGTAATCTGAACACGGAAGTGAAGCACCACCCACATCTGAACGACGTGCGCAGCAGGCGTTTTTCTGCAGGGATGTCGCCTCGTGTCATGGTGAAAAAATGTCCCTGCTTTTCAGGAGAACAATTTGCCTTTGAACCTGATTTTCCCATAATGTGCCCTTTTCTTTGTCCATTTCTACTCGCTATTTTGCCGCTTGTGGCTCACAACTAACTAGTGAACTGCAGCCAAGTTACCCCTGCTACGGCACGGCCAGAGGGTGCGTTAATCGCCCGTTAAAAAATGAGTGCCGTTATTGAAATTCATAGTTAACGCGTTGATATTGCGTTAACTTTGACAGCCTTAAAAGTAACCCAACATTTTGATGACGATGCTAATAATATCACAATACAGCGATGATATTGGATATGCTAAAAGAAAAATATGTATGATAGGTCACAATATCTCTGTAGCAATTTTTTTCATCCCACATAATGTGTACAAAATATTACGGATAATGACAGAACACAACTTTAATTTGAAATTAAGTTGATAATAAATTAAACATTTTTAGCCCTGAATCCAATTTGACATTTGTTTACAGTGTTGCAACAGAAAAAAGATATCAATATGTTTTCCAGACAAAATGCTACGTTCCATTTACCTCGGAAGTTGGAATTCGGAGCTCGGAATGACGTCACAGCCGAGTTGTGAGCGTTCCGGTTACGATTATGCAAATCAAGATGGCCACATCCACCAAAGCTATTTTGTCTGAATATAAACAACTTATGTGAAAATATGTACTCTTTGTACGCCCTTTAATCACTGTGGACGAAGAGGAAACAGATGTTATTGCTAGCGACGTGTATACTACATGGATGAAATGTTGTTTACGCTACAGCATGGGTGTCAAACTCTGGCCCGCGGGCCAAAATTGGTAAGTGTAATTTCACTTGGCCCTTGAGGCAATATCAAATTAACACTAGAGCTGGCCCGCCGATTATATACAGCGGCGGTACCGCGGTAACACCGCATTCACCGCTAATTCTCATACTTGCCAACCCTCCCGGGAGACTCCCAAATTTCAGTGCCCCTCCCGAAAATCGCCACGTCTACTTTTCATCCAGTCACATAATATGTGCGGCTTCTGCACGCACACACAAGTGAATGCAATGCATACTTGATCAACAGCGATACAGGTTACACTGAGGGTGAACGTATAAACAACTTTAACACTGTTAGAAATATACTCCACACTGTGAACCCACACCAAACAAGAATGACAAACACATTTCGGGAGAACATCCGCACCGTAACACAACATAAACACAACAGAACAAATACCCAGAATCCTTTGAAGCACTAACTCTTCCGGGACGTTACAAGGTGTGTGTGTGTGTGTGTGTGGGGGGGGGGAGTTATTTCGGGATGTTCTCCCGAAATGTGTTTGTCATTCTTGTTTGGGGTAAGGGTTCACAGTGTGGCGTATATTTGTAACAGTGTTAAAGTTGTTTATACGGTCACCCTCAGTGTAACCTGTATCGCTGTTGATCAAGTATGCGTTGCATTCACTTGTGTGTGCGTGCAGAAGCCGCACATATTATGTGACAGGGCCAGCACTCGTTGGACTGGATGAAAAGCGGATGTGGCGATTTTCGGGAGGGGCACTGAAATTTGGGAGTCTCCGCACATATCTTGTGACTGGGCCGGCACGTTGTTAGAATGGATGAAAAGCGGACGGGACAACAGCTCGTAGAGGACGTTAAAGGCAGTGCCTTTAAGGCACTCCCCCAAGACTGTGGTCCGGGTGGACTACGAGATATAATGACTGATGAACACCTTCGTTCGATAATGAAGGTTGCCTCAGCTCAAAGCCTGAGCCCCGACATTAATGAACTAGCATCCAAGAAAAGATGCCAGGTATCTGGCTTGGGCACATCAGATTAGATCAGTGTGTTGCAAACTGAGCAGTTTAAAGTCCTGAATGGTTGGTTTATTCATTGTTATTTTATTTTCAAATGTATTAGCCTGTGGAAAAAGTCAATGTTGATATTTACCTCAGAAGGCTGCAAATAGAAAAGAGGCATTCAATTTTTTTTTAAATTGTATTTGTTATGCCATTGATATTTTTTAATTATTATTACTATTATTATTTGAAACTCGATTTTGCATGTCACTATAAAGTTATATAAGCCTTGCTTGTTCAATATTCAATGCAAAACTTGTTTGGGTCCCTATTAAAAGGTTAATTTGTTCAACCTTGGCCCGCGGCTTTGTTCAGTTTTAAATTTTGGCCCACTCTGTATTTGAGTTTGACACCCCTGCGCTACAGCAACGTTACCATATAAAAATGTACGACAATACATTGTATATGCCGGATTTACTGCGACAGCCATCTTTGAAACGAACTTGGGGGTTGTGAGTATGCTCAAACTTTGCGAGTCAGAAATCTGACCTCGAGGGGCGTTCCAGTTGAACAAATTCCGACTTCCCAGTACAAATGGAACGCACCAAAAGTTAATGTCGAAGCAGTTTTCTGCTTCAGTGATATCACACTCTAATACCCGCTCCCTCCCTCTACAGTACAGGTGTCAAACTCGAGGCCTGCGGGCCAGATCTGGCCCCCCACATCATTTTACGCGGCTCCCGAAAGCCTGGATATGATATGCGGCAATAAAGTTTAGTTTATCCTTTTTTTACTACCATATATTCCGGACTATGCAGTAGGAAGCCCCGCGGTTTATACAAATGTGCGGCTAATCTATGGATTTTTCTCCGCTAACGGCTAAATTATGGAATGGATTAAGCAAAGAAATCAAACAATTTGCTAAACTGTTCAACATTTTAAGTAGAATCCTTATCAACATCTTGAACCGTATTAAAACAGGAGAACATCAAATGTATCCCATAATGGATGAATAAAGACATCAATGACTTCTGATTTGTTGGATCAGCCGTTTTACAATTACAATATGTAAATAAACATTTAGAAAATCTTCACCACATCAATATGTCATTTCACAACATACCAGTATTAATCGGCGGCTTATAGTCCGCGGCCGTCTAATAAATGAAAAAAAAAGTTTTGTCTTCTAAAATTTAGTGGGTGCGGCTTATACACTGGTGCGGCTTTTGATAGAAAAAATACATGCAATTGCATATCTTTTAAACTTGAGTATTATCTAATAATGCAGCCAATGTTGAACTGTCACACATTCCAAACCTTTGTTCTTGTTGAAATAAAGATACATATTTAAATATATTCTTGACTTATGATTCAACTTGTACACTGCAGAAATGACTCGAGTTTTGGCAACTGAGCAGCAAAGTTTTTATCTATTTATTTAAAGTGTGTATTAGAAATATGTATAATGATCAAATGCATCGACAATCGTGTAATATCATGAAGAAAACGTCTATATTCATATATTATTTACAGAGGGTAGCCATTACTGCGATGTGACCCCGCCCCCAGTGAAGACAAGTACAGTACTGACCTGGTCCCGGGCTGATCTGGTTGTCGTACAGGTGGGTGTCGTCTCTGCAGGTGATGGGCGAGTCCTGTCCCTCCTCCCGGCCCTCGGGTTCCTCGTCTTGCTCCACCTCCCTCTGCTCTGAGGACAGGAGGACACGGTGTCAATGCTAACATGCAAAAAGCTTGAGGTTTGCTTGACTGTTGTAACGATGCAGCACACTTTTTACAGGACTCGTCACACCTTTATCAGCCGAGCTTCTAGCGAACACTTGACGTCAAACTCGAGCGACCGGTTCCATTGAAGTCCCACCATAAAACTCACCTATATACTCTAGGTTTTAGACCTTTGACCTGCCACTTCTCTTTTTTGCCCCCCTCTGCTGCATGGAGAGGTTACTAGGTGGCCACGGACAATCCATGGAAGTGTATCAGTCTGAAGGAGACACGAGCTGTTCAACTCCTCAATGGGCTTGTTCTAGGGCCTGTTTTATTTTTATTTCTGGTCTGTTGAGCCATAGTTTTGAAAATGTTTTATCATTTCTATTTAGATTGTTCCTTCACTTTTAACTTTGAGTTCTTGGAATGTATTCTTCTAAAAAAAACTGGTTGTCTTCGAACTTCCTTCAAATAAATCCCAACAAAACAGAAACTCTGATCATTGCTCCGACAAAACAATGCCAGTGATCAAGACTCCCTTGGTGCATCTGTTAAAAGCAGCATCGGAAACCTTGGGGTTGGGTTTGATTAGTCAAAGTCTTTGGAGGGTCAACTGACCAAAAACAGTTTTTTATCAGCTGAGAAATATTTCTAAAGTGAGGAATTAGTTGTCAAAATGGGATCTCGAAATAATAATTCACGTTGGTCTTATCTCGCATTGACTATTGTAATTCTGTTCTCACTCGTTTCAATAAGTGAACTCTAAAGAGACTTCAGACGTTTGACTGTTGCACCTAGAACCAGGCGACATTACCCCATTCTATCCAGTCTTCATTGGCTTCCAGTCAGATTCCGCGAAGAGTTTAAGATTTTAGTCCTGACTTTCCGTGCGATGCAGTATATCGCTGATT
>NC_084733.1:63011434-63031434 GCF_033978785.1 Entelurus aequoreus | reverse complement strand
TGACATATATGTGAAAATAAATATATATTTTTTAGAAAAGTTAGCAAATTTATTGAAAATAAAAAACTAAGAAATCACAGCCTTTGCTCAATACTGAGTTAATGCACCTTTGGCAGCAATTACAGCCTCAAGTCTTTTTGAATATGATGCCACAAGTTTGGCCAATTTCTCTTTGCAGCACCTTTCAAGCTCCAAAGTTTGTACATCCACACGCACATTCACTGCACAAACATAAATATACACATTCTGTATATATACATTCACTGCACAAACATAAATATACACATTCTGTATATATACATTCACTGTACAAAAATACATATACAAACCCCGTTTCCATATGAGTTGGGAAATTGTGTTAGATGTAAATATGAACGGAATACAATGATTTGCAAATCCTCCATCCATCCATTTTCTACCGCTTATTCCCTTCGGGGTCGCGGGGGGCGCTGGAGCCTATCTCAGCTACAATCGGGCGGAAGGCGGGGTACACCCTGGACAAGTCGCCACCTCATCGCAGGGCCAACACAGATAGACAGACAACATTCACACTCACATTCACACACTAGGGCCAATTTAGTGTTGCCAATCAGCCTATCCCCAGGTGCATGTTTTTGGAGGTGGGAGGAAGCCGGAGTACCCGAAGGGAACCCACGCAGTCACGGGGAGAACATGCAAACTCCACACAGAAAGATCCCGAGGCCGGGATTGAACTCACGACTACTCAGGGCCTTCGTATTGTGAGGCAGACGCACTAACCCCTCTGCCACCGTGCTGCCCGATTTGCAAATCCTTTTCAACCCATATTCAATTGAATGCACTACAAAGACAAGATATTTGATGTTCAAACTCAAACTTTTTTTTTTTTTGCAAATAATAATTAACTTAGAATTTCATGGCTGCAACACGTGCCAAAGTAGTTGGGAAAGGGCATGTTCACCACTGTGTTACATGGCCTTTCCTTTTAACAACACTGACAAAGTGGTGAGCCTCGCCCCATCCTTGTTTGTGAATGACTGAGCATTTCATGGAATCTACTTTTATACCCAATCATGGCACCCACCTGTTCCCAATTTGCCTGTTCACCTGTGGGATGTTCCAAATAAGTGTTTAATGAGCATTCCTCAACTTTATCAGTATTTATTGCCAACTTCTTTGTCACGTGTTGCTGGCATAAATTCTAAAGTTAATGATTATTTGCACACAAAAAAAAGTGTATCAGTTGGAACATCAAGTATGTTGTCTTAGTAGCATATTCAACTGAATATGGGTTGAAAATGATTTGCAAATCATTGTATTCCGTTTATATTTACATCTAACACAATTTCCCAACTCATATGGAAACGGGGTTTGTACATATACAGATACTGTACAAACATACTTATACACATAATGTACATATACATTCACTGTACAAACATACATATACACATACTGTACATATATGTATATGTTCACTGTACACACACATTTACACATTCTGTACATATACATTCACTGTACAAAGATACATATACACATACTGTACATATACAAGTACATATACAGACAGTCACGCATATAATCACATTTCATTAAACATATATTAACGTTGTTACCCTCTGGGAAACTGGGTAACACTTGGCACACTGACAAAGCTTAACCTATTGTTACTATAACAATCTACAAGGTTAATACTGTTCGATTCTCTTTCTTCCCCTCCATTTATTAGCTTTCTTTTGTAATTCTAGTTATTACATTTATGTATTGTTGCATTTAAACAACTGTATTGTTGATAATAGAGGTAATTATTGTTAATACTCATTATCAATAGTGCTATTTCTATTGGTATTTGTATTGCTCCATTTGTAGTGTAATAATGTCATTTCTGTGTTATTAATATTTACTTCACTAACTGGTTTCTTTGCTATCAATTTTACTATCATGTTTGTACATATCCTATTTGATGATGTTGTTCTGTTGTCTCCATCAGGTTGGATGGGAAGCATTGTTTTTTATCTTTCCCTCTATCCTGACTAGTCTTCCAGTTCCTTTTGCTGAAAACCATCCCCACAGCATGATGCTGCCACCACCATGCTTCACTGTAGGTCTGATTTTGGCCTGGTTTCCTCCAAACATGATGCCTGGAATTCATGCCAAAGACTTCAATCTTTGTCTCATCAGACCCAATGACTGGCTGTTTGCAACTTGCTCAGAGTTACATTTTTTCCAAAGCAAAAAAATATAACTAAAGCAGCACCGGCTAGCTTATTCCAGCTATCCAAACCGCTTATAACTAGCTAACAACACCCAATAATATTGCGTGTGCATGTGTTGCGTCGGTACGTTCTAGAACAGAGCTGGGAAAATATTTAGACTTAGGGGTCACATTGAGAGAAAAAATGTGTCTGGGGGGCCAATGTGTATGTGTGTATAAATGATATCTGTAAAAATCTGCTGTGCAGTATGTGTGTTTAGGTCCCTTTTTTCAGGAACACTAATACCAGAAGTCACAATGTCCGATAGAATTCTAAAAAAAGTTATGACAGACCAACTCAAAATAACGGAATGGAATTTTACAGTTTTTTACTGAATGGGACACCCAAAATGTACATGAAAATAAAGAAAGTGGGATTAACAATATTAACTATGAACAATAAAACACTGAATATTAACAACATTGCTCTTCTTTTACTTCTCAGACCAGCTCCTCCATAGACATCTTTTACAATCAAGCAAAACACAACAAAAATGTATCAATCAGCAAAATATGAATGCAAAGGGTAATAAACACCAACAATATGATATATTATCACTCGTATGCAGAAATGTGTTGTAAAAACCTGCTTCTCCATCTGTTTCTGATACATGCGTTTCAGGCAAACCCCGCCCACTCTGCTTTGTTCCTGTATTCATCAAGTACCACCATAGACCCACATTAAAATGCAGTAGTGTAGTAGGCCTAAGTATTCATTAAGTACCACCATAATGACCAACATTAAAATGCAGTAGTTTAGTAGGCCTAAGTATTCATCAAGTACTACCATGATGACAACATTAAAATACAGTAGTGTAGTAGACCTAAGTATTCATTAAGTACCACCATAATGACCAACATTAAAATGCAGTAGTGTAGTAGGCCTAAGTATTCATTAAGTACCACAATAATGACCAACATTAAAATGCAGTAGTTTAGTAGGCCTGAGTATTCATTAAGTACCACCATAATGACCAACATTAAAATGCAGTAGTGTAGTAGGCCTAAGTATTCATTAAAAACAAGGTTTTATTTGACAAGTATATTTAATATTTTTGGCCTCTGTAACATCACACACAGTTTGAACAGTAACACTGTGTTTGAATAGAGGAAAATAAAACACTGTACTTTAATCAAGGGATTGTTTGGCCTACCACAGTTTGGGAATGACTGACCCATCGTGTTTACGATAAACCCAAGGGCTATGTTTACGTCCTCATAAGCACGGAAAATGGCTTTGAATAATTTTTGAACAGGCACACGAGACACTACTGCCTGTTTAAAGACACCAAAACACAAGAAAAATGTCTCATCTTCCTCGCATGATGGCTACACTTTTAAGACAAGAGGTGCTCAAACCGCATGGCAATTTTTAAAATGTAACGAGGGACTCACTTTCTTTCCAAACTCAAAGAACAGCGTTGTAAAAAAAACAACAAAAAAACTAGAAATAAAAGGCTTCGCCGCACATCTTGAAATGTTATCAAAGTTATGATGAAATACAATATAGCTTTATAGCATTGCTAAATAATAGCGAGATGAAGTACGGATTCAGTACCTCCCTATGCAACTGGCTGCTTGACTTCCTCACAGACAGACCCCACCCAGTCTGTGAGAGTGGGCAACAACACCTCCAGTGGCATCTCCCTGAGCACCGGCTCCCCCGAGGGCTGCGTCCTGAGTCCGCTGCTGTTCACGTTGATGACCCATGACTGCTGCGCCAGGTCCACTACTAACCACATTGTGAAGTATGCGGACGACACGACAGTAGTGGGCCTCATCCGTGACAACAACAACATGGACTACAGGGAGGAGGTGAAACCTCTGGTTGACTGATGCAGAACCAACAACCTGGTCCTGAATGTCGACAAGACCAAGGAGATCATCGTCGACTTCAGGAAGCACCAGTCCAGCCACGCTCCACTCTTCATCAACGGCACAGCGGTGGAGATGGTAAGCAGCACCAAGTTCCTGGGGGTGCAGATAACTGACAATATAACCTGGTCCCTACACACCGGAGCTCTTGTAAAAAGAGCTCAGCAGCGCATGCACTTTTTGCTTCGGATGAAAAGAGCACAGCTCCCTCCCCCATTCTCACCACATTCTACAGAGGCACTATAGAGAGCCTGCTGACCAACAGCATGTCTGTCTGGACCGGAGCCAGCAATGCCTCAGACTGGAAGTCTCTCCAGAGAGTGGTGAGGACGACGGAAAAGATCATCAGGACTCCTCTTCCTCCTATCCAGGAGATCGCAAAAAGCCGCTGCCTGACCAGGGCTCAGAAAATCTGCAAAGGCCACCCCCACCAAGGACTGTTTTCACTGCTGGACTCTAGAAAGAGGTCCGCAGCCTCCGAAGCAGAATCTCCAGGTTCTGTAACAGCTTCTTCCCTCAGGCCGTAAGACTCTTGAATGTGTCATAATTATCCCCTCAACTCCCCCCAAAATGGATTAACTCGCTGGAATATAAAGACAATATAACTTTACATCCATAAACGTGGATGCATATGAAAAAGTGCAATATATTTATCTGTACAGTAAACTATTTATTTATTTATATACTGTATGCACCTTATTGCTTTTTTATCCTGCACTACCATGAGCTAATGTAACGAAATGTCGTTCTTATCTGTACTGAAAAGTTCAAATTTGAATGACAATAAAAAGAAAGTCTAAGTCTAAGTCTATAAAGATAGAGGCGTAATGTTGGGATTGTGAGTTCACCCTCTGGCCACCAGAGGTCCCCAAACCCTTTACATTTCATCCACAAATAACTTAGATGAACATCATGCTTGCAGATTGATCGACTTCATATTTAACATTCAAAAGACACCAATAACAACTAGCAATAGCATCCACCTGGGGTTGACGTGTCGACTCTGTCATTGCTACACATTTAAAAAAAGACACATCTCACTGAGAACAACTTTGAAATCTTCAAATGAGTTTTAATGTCCCCGATGTGAGACGAATAAAGTCCAACATCGTCGTCTACTTTGCAAATTCACGTCTTAACGGCACACAATAGTCATTCATCAGGGCTTAATGCCGGAATATTACGCAGCCTAATCAATGATTGCATCATTTACATTTTAATTCCTCTACATTTGGGATTTGCCGCCTGGCGGCAGAGTGCGCACAGCCGCACACGCACACACACTTTCTTGTATTTGTTACTTTCTTGAGACCTCCGAAAAATGCCTACCTCTTTAGGACCACCCTTTCTAGATGTAAACATTTTTATTTACAACATTAAGAATGTATACAAACTATGCAAGTATAAAAAAGGCAAGCTTTTAGTTATTTTTTTTGTTTGTAATTAGTTTTTAATCTTTATTATTTACTTCAAGTTATTACAGTATGTCTCTATATACATATTTATTAGATTTTTTGAAACAAATTTTGGCCAAAGGGGGCGCATTTCAATTTCTTACACACACTTGTTATTACATATGTTGGCCAGAGGGGGAGCACTTTTAAAACCGACACAAAGTCAATTTGAAAAATTCCTCCTTGTTGGGAGCACCCTAATTTACATAGATGTCACCACCAAATGAGACACTCTCTATGCAATGGCTTTCCGTATTGGGACCATGATTTCGGTCCCAACTTGTTCACCGGTCCTCATATGGAAGGTAGTTTTCCTTGTTGATGTCTCAAGAAGGGTAGAAAAAATATAAAATTAAAAAAATTAAAATAAATAAAGCTCATGTTGTGTGTTAGCTTAGCATCTTGTGTCGTGATCTTTTGCCTCTTGTTGACACACGTCCCCATGTGGCTTTCATGAAGGTTAAACATGAAGTCCATGAAAAATCGGAAAGGATGTTTGAATGATTTTACTATGTTAAGATCTAAATAAATCTTTGTCAGCTTAAAGTAATACAAACCCCGTTTCCATATGAGTTGGGAAATTGTGTTAGATGTAAATATAAACGGAATACAATGATTTGCAAATCCTTTTCAACCCATATTCAGTTGAATGCACTACAAAGACAAGATATTTGATTGTTCAAACTCATAAACTTTATTTTTTTTTTGCAAATGATAATTAACTTAGAATTTCATGGCTGCAACACGGGCCGAAGTAGTTGGGAAAGGGCATGTTCACCACTGTGTTACATGGCCTTTCCTTTTAACAACACTCAGCAAATGTTTGGGAACTGAGGAGACACATTTTTTAAGCTTCTCAGGTGGAATTCTTTCCCATTTTTGCTTGATGTACAGCTTAAGTTTTTCAACAGTCCGGGGGTCTCCGTTGTGGTATTTTAGGCTTCATAATGCACCACACATTTTCAATGGGAGACAGGTCTGGACTACAGGCAGGCCAGTCTAGTACACGTACTCTTTTACTATGAAGCCACGTTGATGTAACACATGGCTTGGCATTGTCTTGCTGAAATAAGCAGGGGCGTCCATGGTAACGTTGCTTGGATGGCAACATATGTTGCTCCAAAACCTGTATGTACCTTTCAGCATTAATGGCACCTTCACAGATGTGTAAGTTACCCATGTCTTGGGCACTAATACACCCCCATACCATCTCAGATGCTGGCTTTTCAACTTTGCGCCTAGAACAATCCGGATGGTTCTTTTCCTCTTTGGTCCGGAGGACACAACGTCCACAGTTTCCAAAAACAATTTGAAAATGTGGACTCGTCAGACCACAGAACACTTTTCCACTTTGTATCAGTCCATCTTAGATGAGCTCAGGCCCAGCGAAGCCGACGGGGTTTCTGGGTGTTGTTGATCAACGGTTTTCGCCTTACTTAGGAGAGTTTTAACTTGCACTTACAGATGTAGCGACCAACTGTAGTTACTGACAGTGGGTTTCTGAAGTGTTCTTGAGCCCATGTGGTGATATCCTTTACACACTGATGTCGCTTGTTGATGCAGTACAGCCTGAGGGATCGAAGGTCACGGGCTTAGCTGCTTACGTGCAGTGATTTCTCCAGATTCTCTGAACCCTTTGATGATATTACGGACCGTAGATGGTGAAATCCCTAAATTCCTTGCAATAGCTGGTTGAGAAAGGTTTTTCTTAAACTATTCAACAATTTGCTCACGCATTTGTTGACAAAGTGGCGACCCTCGCCCCATCCTTGTTTGTGAATGACTAGCATTTCATGGAATCTACTTTTATACCCAATCATGGCACCCACCTGTTCCCAATTTGCCTGTTCAACTGTGGGATGTTCCAAATAAGTGTTTGATGAGCATTCCTCAACTTTATCAGTATTTATTGCCACCTTTCCCAACTTCTTTGTCACGTGTTGCTGGCACCAAATTCTAAAGTTAATGATTATTTGCAAAAAAAAAAAAAAGTTTATCAGTTTGAACATCAAATATGTTGTCTTTGTAGCATATTCAACTGAATATGGGTTGAAAATGATTTGCAAATCATTGTATTCCGTTTATATTTACATCTAACACAATTTCCCAACTCATATGGAAATGGGGTTTGTAGCTCGATGTGTGCTGGAACATTGGTTCGTTCGTCATTTTGCATCCTCGTCAAAAAAGCGGCGCAGCTCAATTTGGAATTAGTGAATAATCTGGCGAGGAGCGTTTGTGACAGTGAGACGGAGCCGCTGAGCAGTTGAGACGCGATGAAGGTTATTCAACACAAAGTGTGGGGGCTGGGGGGGTGGGTGGGGGCTTCATTAAGCATTGAGCTGCTCATGTTTCCATTTTTTTTTTCAAGCTGTAACCACACCAGAACCTTTCCTTCTTAAACAAGGGAGCAAAATGTCTGCCAAAACACACACACCGCCTCATGAAAAAGGTACAGTGCGGTGAGGCTGCTTCATGTCCAAATGTCTCGGCAGCACTGCTACAAATGCTAACCACACTTAACTGTCTTACACGCTGCAAAATGTAGCATGTTTGCAACAGTTTGCATCTCATAATCTGTTCAACTGCTCTTCAACTACATTTTTTAGAATGGCCAGAAATGCAAAATGTGAAAAATAATTACATTTCAGTCAACAAAATAAAACAAATTACTACCACACAGACTTGACATGAAGTGTACCCAAATCCTGCATTTAGCGTTAGCTCAATTCATATTTTTATTTAAATTTGTAATTTCTTCCTTTCGCTTCGTCTTTACGCCCAATTATTCGATAAACACAAAACATTTTCCGCCATTGGTCTATTCCAGGGGTGTCCAAACTGTATTGCATTATTTAACAGTCTATTTCCTGCAAATTTGCCCCCGTCTGTGAACAAGGTGAGTAGAGCAGCTCCACGACCATGAATTGCTATTAAAAGTGTACAGATCGCAGCATTTATTTAAATGACCCAATCCAAACAACCTTCCCCTGTCATGGCACAAACTGCAACCGACACAAAAAGTCAACACACATGGTCACACATACCACAATCTGCTCACTGAACTTTGTGGATATTGTAACAGACGTCAAACCAATATAAATAATTCAAAATTAGACCCATTTTATTCCACTACAATGCATGATGGGAAACATGCAAAACAGTCCCCACACTTATCCATGTTTGGCACACTTTAGCTGCTTGATATTTCTGATTGATTACAAAACTTTAAGGATGTCGTCACAGAAGTAAACAAGGTAGGAGTCGAACTTTCACATACTCTTAATATCCAATTATATTAAGTATTAATCCATTATATTAATATATATAAGTTTATATAAGTTATAATGTGTGTGTGTGTGTGTGTGTGTGTGTGTGTGTGTGTGTGTGTGTGTGTGTGTGTGTGTGTGTGTGTGTGTGTGTGTGTGTGTGTGTGTGTGTGTGTGTGTGTGTGTGCGTATATATATACAGTATATATACAATCCCCGTTTCCATATGAGTTGGGAAATTGTGTTAGATGTAAATATAAACGGAATACAATGATTTTTGCAAATCCTTTTCAACCCATATTCAATTGAATGCACTACAAAGACAAGATATTTGATGTTCAAACTCATAAACTTTATTTTTTTTTGCAAATAATAATTAACTTAGAATTTCATGGCTGCAACACGTGCCAAAGTAGTTGGGAAAGGGCATGTTCACCACTGTGTTACATGCCCTTTCCTTTTAACAACACTCAGTAAACGTTTGGGAACTGAGGAGACACATTTTTTAAGCTTCTCAGGTGGAATTCTTTCCCATTCTTGCTTGATGTACAGCTTAAGTTGTTCAACAGTCCGGGGGTCTCCTTTGTGGTATTTTAGGCTTCATAATGCACCACACAGTTTCAATGGGAGACAGGTCTGGACTACAGGCAGGCCAGTCTAGTACCCGCACTCTTTTACTATGAAGCCACGTTGATGTAACACGTGGCTTGGCATTGTCTTGCTGAAATAAGCAGGGGCGTCCATGGTAACGTTGCTTGGATGGCAACATATGTTGCTCCAAAACCTGTATGTACCTTTCAGCATTAATGGTGCCTTCACAGATGTGTAAGTTACCTATGTCTTGGGCACTAATACACCCCCATACCATCACACATGCTGGCTTTTCAACTTTGCGCCTATAACAATCCGGATGGTTCTTTTCCTCTTTGGTCCGGAGGACACGACGTCCACAGTTACCAAAAACAATTTGAAATGTGGACTTGTCAGACCACAGAACACTTTTCCACTTTGTATCAGTCCATCTTAGATGAGTTCAGGCCCAGCGAAGCCGACGGCGTTTCTGGGTGTTGTTGATAAACGGTTTTCGCCTTGCATAGGAGAGTTTTAACTTGCACTTACAGATGTAGCGACCAACTGTAGTTACTGACAGTGGGTTTCTGAAGTGTTCTTGAGCCCATGTGGTGATATCCTTTACACACTGATGTCGCTTGTTGATGCAGTACAGCCTGAGGGATCGAAGGTCACGGGCTTAGCTGCTTACGTGCAGTGATTTCTCCAGATTCTCTGAACCCTTTGATGATATTACGGACCGTAGATGGTGAAATCCCTAAATTCCTTGCAATAGCTGGTTGAGAAAGGTTTTTCTTAAACTGTTCAACAATTTGCTCACGCATTTGTTGACAAAGTGGTGAGCCTCGCCCCATCCTTGTTTGTGAATGACTGAGCATTTCATGGAATCTACTTTTATACCCAATCATGGCACCCACCTGTTCCCAATTTGCCTGTTCACCTGTGGGATGTTCCAAATAAGTGTTTGATGAGCATTCCTCAACTTTATCAGTATTTATTGCTACCTTTCCCAACTTCTTTGTCACGTGTTGCTGGCATCAAATTCTAAGGTTAATGATTATTTGCAAAAAAAAAAATGTTTTTATCAGTTTGAAGATCAAATATGTTGTCTTTGTAGCATATTCAACTGAATATGGGTTGAAAATGATTTGCAAATCCATTATATTAATATTAGAGATGTTATCGGCCGATAAATGCTTTAAAATGTATTATCGGTATCGTTTTTTTTATTATCGGTATCTTTTTTGTTTCTTTCTGTTATTAATATTCTGGTTCCTACATTATATATCAATATATATCAATACAGTCTGCAAGGGATACAGTCCATAAGCACACACAATTGTGCGTGCTGCTGGTCCACTAATAGTACTAACCTTTAACAGTTAATTTTACTCATTTTCATTAATTACTAGTTTCTATGTAACTGTTTTTATTTTGTTTTACTTTCTTTTTTATTCAAGAAAATCTTTTTAATTTATTTATCTTATTTTATTTTATTAATTTTTTAAAAAAAGCACCTTATCTTCACCATACCTGGTTGTCCAAATTAGGCATACTAATGTGTTAATTCCACGACTGTATATATCAGTATCGGTTGATATCGGTATCGGTTGATATCGGTATCGGTAATTAAAGATTTGGACAATATCGGAATATCGGGTATCGGAAAAAAGCCATTATCGGACATCCCTAATTAATATATATATAAGTTCATATAATGTGTGTGTGTGTGTGCATATATATACATTTTTGTTTCATCTGACCACAGAACTTTCCTCCAGAAGGTCTTATCTTTGTCCATGTGATGTCAGATGAAACAAATATTGAGCTGTTTGGCCACAATACCCAGCAATATGTTTGGAGGAGAAAAAGTGAGGCCTTTAATCCTAGGAACACCATTCTACACCATTCCTACCGTCAAGCATGGTGAGGGTAGTATTATGCTCTGGGCCTGTCTTGCTGCCAATGGAAATGATGCTTTACAGAGAGTAACTGGAACAATGAAAAAGGAGGATTACCTCCAAATTCTTCAGGACAACCTAAAATCATCAGCCCGGAGGTTGGGTCTTGGGCGCAGTTGTGTGTTCCAACAGGACAATGACCCCAAACAGACTTCAAGTGGTAAAGGAATGGCTAAATCAGGCCAGAATTAAGGTCCTGACTTAAACGTGTGGACAATGCTGAAGAAACAAGTCAATGTCAGAAAAACAACACATTTACCTGAACTGAACCTAATTTTGTCAAGAGGAGTGAAACTTGCCAAGGAACATGTAAGCAAATATCAACATTGCTGTATGTATACTTTTGATCCAGCAGATATGGTCACATTTTCAGTAGACCCATAATAAATTCATAAAAGAACCAAACTTCATGAATGTTCTTTGTGATGCAACAAGTATGTGCTCCAATCACTCTATACATGTGTGTGTGTTTATATATATATATATATATATATATATATATATATATATATATATATATATATATATATATATATATATATATATATATATATATATATATATATAATATATATATGTATATAATAGAATATATATATATATATATATATATATATATATATATATATATATATATATATATATATATATATATATATATATATATATATATATATATATATATATATATATATATAATATATATATATGTATATAATAGAATATATATATATATATATATATATAATATATATATATATATATATATATATAATATATATATATGTATATAATAGAATATATATATATATATATATATATATATATATATATATATATATATATATATATATATATATATATATATATATATATATATATATATATATATATATATATATATATATATATATTCAATATTTGGGCAGCTCACAATTCGATGAATTACATTTGTTCATCGCTGCCATGTCCAGTAACAATTAACAGCGATTAATGAGGGAGCCCCATAAATTCATGCACCGGCATATCATGTTTTAATTTTTCCACTAACATCAGCAACATTATGATTAGCGAAGGACTACGGCTCTCAAAATCATTATGTTAATGCAGGTTAATCCATAAATGTAATTAAAACAGTTACGTTACAACCCATCTGGAAGCGCTGAACGACTCGTCATCCCTGAAACATTTAAGTCCCAGTAAAAAGCAGTTCGGGCAGTTTGTAGTGTCACACATGCGCAAACTTGCCGTTGATTCGGTAGTGACAAGCAAACATGTCAACATGGACGATGTTCAACAGCACATTGCTTCTTTCTATGATCCACATTGGGGCCACATTGTGGCCTCTGAAAGGTTCTACTGGAGTCTGATAAAGCTCGCGTTTACTTGCAGTATGAACAGTCAGCAGGAAAAAAAAGTCAGATTTAGAAAAAATCCAATTTGGGCCACTTTGGCCTGCAGTGTAAACATAGTCTAGGACACTACTTTTTTCCCCACGCTTTGCACCCTGCGGCTGAATTGGATTTTTTCCAGGTTCCCATGCCGCCAATAAATTTAGCCGCATTGCATCAGATCAAAGAAACTGCCAGACGGGTCAGAGGGGATGAAAGAAATTGTTCACATTAAATCAAAACACACTCACACAATCATGCATTCAGACAGTTAGCGTGTTATGTACTCACCCTCATCATGGAGAAGTCACGAGGAAAGGCAAACGACGAAGCTGAAGCAATCAAGCTGGCCATCGATAAAGGAAAAGCCGCCGCATAAGAAGACAATTTCTATGGTAGGCTACTTTATGCTGTGTTACAGGAACGGTCTTTTGTTAAAGTTGTGAATAAACAAAACTAAGCAAAAACACTGAAAATGCGTGTTATTTTTTGTGTTATGGCACCATACCGTACCGGCAGTGCTGCCGGTACTGCACTGCCCTTTTGTTTAGACTGAGCTATGAACCGTAAGTACAATTGCCGTTCAGTCTTCTCGCCGTCCTTAGCGTTTCTACTCGTATGGATACTTCATTAATCATCCCAAGCAGCGTTTTAAAACTTTACAATATAACTAAAACAATTGTTATGTACTACAGCATTCCATGTGTGATGTGTGTAGGAGTGTTTTCATGCATATTTGTACGTGCTATCGTAATGTAATCAAACTAGCATCGTTAGCATTAGTTAATATGCAAACACGTTTACGAGTGTCTCTGTTAGTAATATTAAATTACAATGGCATTCTTTTTGTATTGTTTCAGTTTTGTAAATTCACCAAAACGTCACCATAGAGTTATTGAGTCCGTTTAGCTGATTGGAGAGCTAGCTTGCGCAGCTAGTGGGTCTATTACGCTATTTGATCGGCCGTTTTACTGCCGTGTTACAGACACCGTTTGGAAACAATTACGGTATGTAAATAAACATTTACAGAATATTTCCGTGTAAATAACTCATTTCACAACAACCGGTGCGGCTTGTATATAGAAAAAAAAGTTTTCTTCTAAAGTCCGGCTTATAGTCCGGAAAATACAGTAACTGCTTTACAGTACTAGTTTTTAGCATTTCAAGACCATGGACGACCCAAACCGTTTGAAGACAAGGTTTGTTTTTTTGTGCCATACCATCACGCTTCATGTCGGAGTAAGTGACGCTTCATGAAGCCAAGGTGGCCACTTTCTGCAGTAGAACACCAGTACGGCCGCTAACGCAGAGGCTGCTTTAAATGTCAGAGACCTTTAAAGGTCAGCTGCTCACGCAGTAAATGCCGGAACATTCTATTACATTTAAAAAAATAAATAAAAAATGAATAAAATGAGGCTGGTAATTTTCACCCTAACCTCCCTGCCGTGTCACATAATGATGACATTTGGTGGCGCAATAGTCCACTTTGCGATAATAGGTAACTCTTTGCTCGCCACCTGCTGGCCAAACTCCTCAACGGCAACCTGCTGACCAGTGAGAGTATCTCTAATGTTGACCTAAACAAGAAACTGGAAAACATACAGCAAGTAGGAGTAGGAGGCAAGTAGCTAACAATGAAGCTGATTGAATGCATCTACTGTATTACGCCCATTAGTCCATCTAAAAAGCATCCGAAAACCGCCAAAAATACTCCATTTACATCTCCTGACCTGCATATTGACCAAGTATTGGCAATATTTTTATTATAGGCGCTAATGCAGAGGAACTACTTTTAGCGGCGCCATGTTTACAGAGAGCTAACTAGCTTATGCTGCTTTTGAGATATTCAGCCGGTGAGCTGCTGCTGCTTCGCCTTTAAGTTGGCAAAAGTTAATTCTAGATTATGAATCATGCCTCTCACCTGGATACATAAACCGAGAAGTTGTTCATCTGTGACATCCAACTTATACCTGGAAGTGGCAAAAAAGACTCGAAAAGACACTCGTCTGTGGTCCTTGCGGTGCTCTGCATCACACCTGCGGTGCTTGCTCTGCTGCTCGGGCCCTAAAAACATCAGTGTCCAGACTTTTTGACTTGGGGCCCGCATTGGGCTAAAAAGTTTTGGTCGAGGGCCATATATATACAGTGTTTCCCATAAACTGCCAAGATACCTGTGGTGGTGGGGGCGTGGCTATGGGTGTGGTCACCATGACATCATCGTGTAATTTGCATAATTTACTACAATGATATGATTTTCTCTAAAAAGGATCAAAAAATGTATACTTAATAATTAATAATAACAATTTTGTTTTAAACGTCCATCCATCCATCCATTTTACAATATAATTACAACACTTTATGTACATATTTATATACAGATTTGAACAATAAATTATTCACTGAAATATATTTACTAATTGTGGTTCTTACAAAAAATATATCTTATAAAAATATAAAAGCTAAAATGTCTCTTAAAGCTCTGCCCCTTTAATTAGTGCATACTAAATAATTTAACTTCCCACCTTCTACCTTCCTAGTCACGTCCGTTGTGTCCTTGGGCAAGACACTTCACCCTTTGCCTCTGATGGCTGCTGGTTAGCGCCTTGCATGGCAGCTCCCGCCATCAGTGTGTGAATGTGTGTGTGAATGGGTAAATGTGGAAATAGTGTCAAAGCGCTTTGAGTACCTTGAAGGTAGAAAAGCGCTATACAAGTATAACCCATTTATCATTTATAACTTTAGCCTACTACTACAACCATATTATTTACCAGCAACATAAAGTGAAACAGAGGCAGAGGGGTCCTGCCGCAGTCAGTAACAAATAAACAGAAAACAGTAGTGGTGGTAGATAGACACAAAGCTTCATCAAACATCTGATCCACTGAACAAAGAGCTCGAAAAATCTTGATCCTACACTTCTCTTTTGTAAAGTAAATCTGAACAGCTGATATGGGCATCTACATCAACTATATGATTTGCCTGAGAAGCTGGACAGGACCAAAAAAAATAATAAAAAAAACTTAAAAAATAAATAAATAAAAAATAAATAAATAAAAAATCTATTTGTGGCAACCTTAATTCTTTCGTGGCGGGCCGCCACAAATAAATGAATGTGTGGGAAACACTGATATATATATATATATATATATATATATATATATATATATATATATATATATATATATATATATATATATATATATACCGTAATTTCCGGACTATAAGCCGCTACTTTTTCCCCTCGTTATGGTCCCTGCGGCTTATACAAGGGTGCGGCTTATTTACGGCCTGTTCTTCTCCGACACAGACGAAGAGGATTTCGGTGGTTTTAGTACGCAGGAGGAAGACGATGACACAATGATTAAAGACTGACTTTTCATATACCGGTAGGCTGGTTATTTTGATAACGTACAGGCGAGCACTTTGTATTAATTTGCACCGTTGTATTATTTGTACTCTGCACGAATGCTGTTCGCCATGTCAAAGTTTGGGGTCACATTTAAATGTCCTTATTTTTGAAGGAAAAGCACTGTACTTTTCAATGAAGATAACTTTAAACTAGTCTTAACTTTAAAGAAATACACTCTATACATTGCTAATGTGGTAAATGACTATTCTAGCTGCAAATGTCTGGTTTTTGGTGCAATATCTACATAGGTGTATAGAGGCCCATTTCCAGCAACTATCACTCCAGTGTTCTAATGGTACAATGTGTTTGCTCATTGGCTCAGAAGGCTAATTGATGATTAGAAAACCCTTGTGCAATCATGTTCACACATCTGAAAACAGTTTAGCTCGTTACAGAAGCTACAAAACTGACCTTCCTTTGAGCAGATTGAGTTTCTGGAGCATCACATTTGTGGGGTCAATTAAACGCTCAAAATGGCCAGAAAAAGAGAACTTTTATCTGAAACTCGACAGTCTATCTTGTTCTTAGAAATGAAGGCTATTCCACAAAATTGTTTGGGTGACCCCAAACTTTTGAACGGTAGTGTGTATATATATATATATATATATATATATATTATATATATATATATATATATATATATATATATATATATATATATATATATATATATATATATATATATATATATACACACACATTTATACATATACATACACACACACACACATAAATATACTTATACACATACTGTATATACATAAACATATATACATACATACAGTATGTATATATATACATATACATATATATATATATATATATATATATATATATATATATACATATATACAGTATATATGTATATATGTTCTGTATGTATGTATATGCATACATATACATATACAGTATATATATATATATACATATATGTATATATATATACTGAATTTGTGAAAGTTTGACTTCCGTGACAACCTCCTTAAAGTTTTGTAATCAATCAGAAATATCAAGCAGCTAAAATGCACCAAACATGGATAAGTGTGGAGAGTGTTTTGTATTTTCCCATCATGCTTTGTAATGGATGTAATTTAGATTTTTTTTATGGTAAATAGACATTTTTATGTAATATCCACAAAGTTCAGTCACCATGTCCGTGGACATTTTGTGTTGGTTGGAATCTTTTGCATTATGACTCGGAAAAGTTTTTTGCTTTGGGTCATACAAGTAAATACTACGCATAGTTCTAACCAGAGCATAATTAAAGCAGATGGGTTCAAAATGGCAGCATCAAAGATGCCTTATTAACCTCGTGACGTCTCGCGGGCCAATTTGAAGATGTCGGCAGGCCGAAGTTTGGACACCCCTGCCTTAAATGAACTAACCGGGCCAATGTGGTGCCCCCTATGGGTTGTGGTTAAAACACGCTAGCATACCTGAAATACAAATATAACACATATGACTTCCAAATGTTATTTTCCACCCATCTTGCTCAAATGTGCTTGTTCCTAAAGTTACAAGGTAGAGCGTACTGAGCTGTGTGAGAAATTTAAAGGCCTACTGAAACCCACTACTACCGACCACGCAGTCTGATAGTTTATATATCAATGATGAAATCTTAACATTATAACACATGCCAATACGGCCGGGTTAACTTATAAAGTGACATTTTAAATTTGCCGCTAAACTTCCGGTTCGAAACGCCTCTGAGGATGACGTATGCGCGTGACGTAGACCGGCGAACACGGGTATGCCTTCCACATTGAAGCCAATACGAAAAAGCTCTGTTTTCATTTCATAATTCCCCAGTATTCTGGACATCTGTGTTCGTGAATCTGTTGCAATCATGTTCATTGCATTATGGAGAAGGAAGCTGAGCAAGCAAAGAAGAAAGTTGTCGGTGCGAAATGGACGTATTTTTCGAACGTAGTCAGCAACAACAGTACACAGCCGGCGCTTCTTTGTTTACATTCCCGGAAGATGCAGTCAAGATGGAAGAACTCGGATAACAGAGACTCTAACCAGGAGGACTTTTGACTTCTATACACAGACGCCTGTAGAGAACTGGGACAACACAGACTCTTACCAGGATTACTTTGATTTGGATGACAAAGATGCAGACGTGCTACTGTGAGTATGCAGCTTTGGCTTCTAAACATTTGATCGCTTGACCGTATGTGCGCAACTTTTTTTTGCGTATGTACGTAACTTTTTAAAAATATATAAGCTTTATGAACCTTGGGTTAGGTGAACGGTCTTTTGGGCTGAGTGATTGTGTGTGTTGATCAGGTGTTTGAATTGTATTGGCGTGTTCTATGGAGCTAGGAGCTAGCAGAGGAGCTAGGAGCTAGCAGAGGAGCTAGGAGCTAGCGTAACAAACACGCAGGTGTTTTTATGCAGGATTAATTTGTGGCATATTAAATATAAGCCTGGTTGTGTTGTGGCTAATAGAGTATATATATGTCTTGTGTTTATTTACTGTTGTAGTCATTCCCAGCTGAATATCAGGTCACCCCCGGCTCTCACAGCATCTTCCCTATCTGAATAGCTTCAACTCCCCACTAGTCCTTCACTTGCACTTTAGTCATCCACAAATCTTTCATCCTCGCTCAAATTAATGGGGAAATTGTCGCTTTCTCGGTCTGAATCTCTGTCACTTCATGCGGCCATCATTGTAAACAATAGGGAACTTTGCGTATATGTTCAACTGACTACGTCACGCTACTTCCGGTAGGGGCAAGCCTTTTTTTTATCAGATACCAAAAGTTGCAATCTTTATCGTCGTTGTTCTATACTAAATCCTTTCAGCAAAAATATGGCAATATCGCGAAATGATCAAGTATGACACATAGAATAGATCTGCTATCCCCGTTTAAATAAAAAAAATTCATTTCAGTAGGCCTTTAAAGTCAACCCAAATATGAGGTTTAACAACAGCGTCACCATGTAGTGACTTTGCCCGAAAATTATAAGCCCAGGGAAACACTGCAGGGGTGCATGTTTTGTCATGTGGCGAAGGTGTGGAATCCTGGGTAATATTTCAAAGAAGAAATGTGACATTTGAGCATTTAGACATCTCAGTGATGATGTCATCGCTGTAGCGTGTGCACAACAATAGATCATGGCGATGTCTCGCTGTCACATGAGCCTCAGCTGATGTGCCGACCGTGGCGAGGGGGCGTGGCCACGCCTCAGAGCCATCTTTGTCTTGCACCACACGAGATCCTGCCCACTTGTCAAATATTTGTTGTCTTCCCAAGCTCACATGACGCCTCTGGCGGGGGACAAATAATAAAAACGTGCACCGAAGGGGAAGTCCACCACCGAAGAGGAAGTCCACCTTGTGCAACAGGAAGTGTTGCTCACGAGCACGCTGACACGCCAAAACATGCGAGCGCTCGTTTCATGATAAAAGGACAGCAGGCAGTTTGAGGAAGTCAAGGAGACAAAAGATGTACTTGATAGAAATAAGCATCAAAACCAAATAAAATACACATTTAAACATTAATATATTGGTACATATATATATATATATATATATATATATATATATATATATATATATATATATATATATATATATATATATATATATATATATATATATATATATATATATATATATATATATATATATAAATATATATGTATATACATATATATCTATGTATATATAGATCAGTGGTTCATAACCTGGGTTCGATTGAACCCTAGGGGTTCAGTGAGTCAGTCTCAGGGGTTCGGCGGAGGTCAAGACACACCGGACTCATCGTGTAAATACAAACTTCTCCCTATCGGCGTTTTACGGATACGGCAACAGCTGACTGATTTGCAG
>NC_084733.1:62998934-63006434 GCF_033978785.1 Entelurus aequoreus | reverse complement strand
ACCAAAGTACTAGGAAGTGCAGGAAGAAGGCTGTGATTCACTCCCAGGCAGGAGTGGGAAGTGAGGACAAAGTCAAGCTGTAATTATGTTGCAGTGTGGTCTCACTCCAAATGTTCCTCTGGTTCTGTACAACACAAACTGGAGCAAACAACACACCACCATGTTGCGCAAAAGTACTTGGGCCATAATGGAGCTTGATTTGTGCCCTGGGAACAGAAAAGGGTCTTCCCCAAGGTGTTCCCGCAACCTCGCATACAGTTGTCCAAAATGTCTCTGTTAGAAACAAAGGTTTTAAGCAGGAGGTACACACTTTTGGACTTGGGGGCCGCATCAGGATGAAAATATTTGGCTGGGGGCCAAAAGAATACTGCATGTAAAGATATATATATATATATATATATATATATATATATATATATATATATATATATATATATATATATATATATATATATATATATATATATATATATATATGAGGTCGTCACAGATGTAAACAAGGTAGGATACTGTATATGAAAAAAAAAAAATATATATATATATATATGGAAATATATATATTATATCCATTATATATGTATATCTATGTATATATATATATATATATATATATATATATATATATATATATATATATTATGGATATATGAATGTATAATTAATATATTGGATATAATATATATACATACATATATTTCCACATATATATATAGTCTCATATATATACAATATAAAATAATTAGGGTCATTGATCTGATTTACTCACATTGTCCACAAGACCGCAGGAAATATGTAGCATTCAGAGACCGCCTGGTATTTAAGATGCATTTGTAAGCACTCTGCGGTGCAACGCTTTGTTGAACTCATTATGATTCACTGCCCAAATTGAAATAGCAAACCAACATAACAAAGGGGTAGTGGTTCAACAACCCCTTTTTCATCCAAACAACACAAAAACAGCCATTTTAACTGTCAATACTCTCCAAAGCATTACCAATCATGTTGCGACAATAAAAATTAAAAAAAAAAGGAAAACCGCTTTTACCTTGTGTCCCTTTGTCGGTGAATATGTGTGGCATTTGTTTTTTCTTATATTCTGGGATTTGTCAGAGTTGTAAACAGCGATCCTTCATTGGCCTGTGTCCCGGTTGTGTCTTCTCCTCAGCTGTGTTGGGGATCTTTCCCCCTCCTCCCCCTACAAAGCCTGGTCTCATCACAATTATTTTCCCTTGGACCAACCTTGAGACCTCCGATATCGGGAGGTGGGAGGGAGGGGGGCGTGGTTGGGGCGGGGGCGTGGATGGGGGCGTGGTTAAGAGGAGAGTATATTTACAGCTAGAATTCACCAACTCAAGTATTTCATATATATATATACATATTTATTTATTTATTTTATTATACATAAAATAAATACTTGAATTTCAGTGTTCCGGAGGCTATCCAGTAGATGGCAACATTGTCCTGTTTAACTTCTCCGTTCATGAATGAGTATATCATTTCGGCCACCGTGTTCAATGGAGAAGTCTGTTCTACAAAATGTACAGGCAACATACATACCCCTTCCCCTTCGAACTGTCCTGGATTAACTGAAATTCTTGTTTCCATACGTTTTGGAACTTGCAAGCGTATTTCTTCATCTTGCTCGTCGACGGCATCGCCATGTCTGTAACTTCCTCGTTCTTCTGCTTCGTCTCCTTGTTGTGTGCGCAGTTGTGCACTCTACTCTCTAAAAGCCGTAGATGTTATGACGTCATTGGGCAGGCAAGCTGTTTATATTGTGGGAAAGTGGACGTGAGAACAGGCTGTCCCCACTCGGGTTCGCATTGAGCTGGAGGGGGCGTGGCCTTCAGCTCCGGCTGAATACCGGGAGTTTGTCGGGAGAAAATTTCTGCCGGGAGGTTATCGGGAGAGGCGCTAATGCCCTCCCGATAAAAACGGGAGGGTTGGCAAGTATGCCTTGGACTCAGTCTGGACCCCCTCCCGAGGGTCCAGCCTTAGAATGATATTTTTTACTCTTCCCCCCTTTCACGATATCACCTTTTTCCCACCTTTTTTAAGGAGCGCCATAAGTGGCTGATCCGTTGGCGGTCCCGTCTTGTCTCCCTGTAACGTATGTCTGCTCTTAGTGGGACTGTGCCGAAAATGAAATTTCAGTTCTTATGTGTCTTGTACATGTTAAAGAATGGACAATAATCAAGCATCTTGAATCTTGATTAAAGACTTGCTGCGGTAAAAGCCCCCTTCGCCGATAACATCCTTGAATTGCTTGATAAACTCCTTAACATTTTCCTTCTTGGTGTCACTTTTGGATACCAAGTCGCCATATAAATGGCGAGCATTTTCGCAAACATCAGCCTCGGAAAAGCGATTCCCTGCTCGCTGCCACTCATTTGTCCTGGTCTTGCACTTTCTCTCCATCCGTGTGCAGATATTTAACCACTTCGGCAACCGTATGAACGTCCATATTCTAAATGGCTGCAATTTTGGACTTGTTTCTTCCACATTTGTGAGCCAAGTCGTGCACCATTGCTTTGCAAAATAATAGTGTACAGGAAGTGATGTCATCAAAATGGCAGCGTCAGTAGGGCTTGACAAAATTAATGAAGGAATGAATAAATGAATGAAGCGTTCGTTCACCGACACATTGTTAGCACATTGGTAAATGGAGTTTCAACTTTTCTCCATAAATACCAAGTTGTGTCCGGGGTAAATCTGCATTCTTCTCCTCTTGCAATCGGATTTGCCCTTTGAGACACTTGTGATTTAGGGCTATATAAATAAACATTGATTGATTGATTTGTCAGCCTGCTTCACCGCCTACTCTGTGCCGATGTCATCTTTGCTCATCCGTCAGCACCACAAAAGAAGACCACAACGGCGCCATCGCATGACTTCAAAACTGACATTGTCCGGGTAAACAACAAGTCCATATTGGTATTGCTAACATGGTGAGAAACAACAACAAATATGGCCGCGTCATGCCGCAGCGTTTTACCTCACCTTGGCAGTCGGGGAGCGCACCAGTTGAACGCCACATTATTCAATGGATGTTTTTCTCCAAACAACCTTGAAGCGCCATGACTCACTGGGTGAGTGCAAGAGGAAACGAGAGGGACAGAACTTCTGTTGTGGTGAAGCATCCTTGGTATTAAATGGAACATCCTCGCTAACGCAGACCAGACGTGTGCAGCGTGGCCACGCCCCCCTCTCAGCCTACGGCGAGGCAGCGACAACATCCAAAGAGGAATGATCCCAAACCAAAAACAAACACCATAAAACAAATGCGAGGCAGAAATGCTGCAATCACATAAACGTCGCAGGGTCAAAAACAAATGCGAGGCAGAAATGCTGCAATCACATAAACGTTGCAGGGTCGAAAACAAATGCGAGAGGATTTGAGCCAAAAACACAAACAAACCCCAGAAACAACGTGAGAGAAACACTGAAATTAGTTATGGTACCAGGAGTGCCACACCTACCATACCATGCCATATCATACCATACCACACCTTCCATACCATACCTTACTATACCATGCCATACCACACCTTCCATACCATACTTTACTATACCATACCATACCTTACTATACCATAACATACCATGCCATACCACACCTTCCATGCCATACCTTACTATACTATACCATACCTTCCATACCATTCCATACCTCACTATACCATACCATGCCATACCTTCATACCATACCTTACTGTACCATACCATGTCATACCACACCTTCCATATCATACCATACCTTACTATACCATACCATGCCATACTTTACTATACCATAACATACCATGCCATACCACACCTTCCATGCCATACCTTACTATACCATACCATGTCATACCACACCTTCCATACCATGCCATACCACACCTTCTATACCATACCTTACTATACTATACCATACCACACCATTCCATGCCATACCTTACTATACCATACCATAACATACCATACCTGCCATACCTTACTATACTATACCATACCTTTCATACCATGCCATTCCATACCTCACTATACCATACCATGCCATACCTTCATACCAAACCTTACTATACCATACCATGTCATACCACACCTTCCATATCATACCATACCTTACTATACCATACTTTACTATACCATAACAAACCATGCCATACCACACCTTACATGCCATACCATACTATATCATACTATACCTTCCAAACCATACCATGCCATACCACACCTTCAAAACCATACCTTACTATACCATACCATGTCATACCACACCTTCCATACCATGCCATACCACACCTTCTATACCATACCTTACTATACTATACCATACCACACCATGCCATACCATTCCATACCTTACTATACCATAACATACCATGCCATACCTTCCATACCATACCTTACTATACCATGTCATACCACACCTTCCATACCATGCTATACCACACCTTCCATACCATACCTTACTATACTATACCATACCACACCATACCATACCATACCTTACTATACCATACTATGCCATACCACACCTTCCATACCATACCATACCTGAGGGATCTATGTCGTTATAGACATGAGTGGAATGCCCAGACAAAAGTTGGAAGAATGAAAAATTTAACATTTTAGCCGTAAAAATACGTGGCTCTACGATGCTGTAAATGATCACATCTCAAGTCTTTAAAAACAAAGGTCGCTCAGGTGTAGCACACCTGGTAGTCTAGCTAACTTCTGGGGAACCCGGCTAACCTATTTGTAAACTGGCTAACTTTCTGGTAACCAAGCTCATTTATTTGTAGCCTGGCTAACTTCCTGGTAATCTGGCTAACTTTTAGGGAACCTAGCTTACTTTTGGAAAACCTGGCTTAGTTTCTGGTATACCAGCTAAGTTCCTGGTCACATGGCTAACTCCCTACTAACCTTGATAACTTCTTGATAACTTGGATAACTTCCTGGTAACCAAGCTTACTTAGGTAACTTCCAGTTAGCCTGGCTAACTTCCTGGTATTCTGGCTAAATTCCTTGTAGTCTGTCTAACTTATTGGTAGCCTGGCTAACTGTTGGGGAACCTGGTTTACTTTCTGGTAATCTGGTTAAGTTCCTGGTAGCCAGGCTAACTCCCTGGTAACCTGGAGAACTTCTTGGCAACTTGGATAACTCCCTGGTAATCATGCTCACTTATTTGTAACCCAGCTAACTTTTTGGTAGCAAGCGAACCTCTTGGTAACCTAGCTAACTTCCTGGCAATCAAACAAACTTCCTCATAACCAGGGTACATTTATGGAAGCCTGGCTAACTTTTTTTGTAATCTGGCTAACTTCCTGCTCACCAAGCTCACTTATTTGTAGCCTGGCTAACTTCCTGGTAGACTGGCCAACCTCTTGGTAACCTGGCTACTTTCTAGAGAACCCGGCTAATTTTTTGGTAGCCTAACTAACTTCCTGGTAACTAAGATCACTTATTTGTAGCCCGGCAAACTTGCTGGTAGACTGGCAAACCTCTTGGTAACCTGGCTACTTTCTAGAGAACCTGGCAAACCTTTTGGTAGCCTGGCTAACTTCCGGGTAGACTGGCAAACCTCTTGGTAAACTGGCTAACTTCTAGAGAACCTGGCTAACTTCCTGGCAGCCTGGCAAACCTTCCGGTAACCTGGCAAACTTCCTGGTAATCAAACAAACTTCCAGGTAGCCTTGCTAACTTCCTGATAGCCTGACTCACTTTTGTTTTGTTGTGTGAACTTGCAACATTTCTGTCAATTATGTGTTTTGTTTGTGTTTTTGTCTTTGCCAGCAGTTTTCTTTTGCATTAATTTAGCTTTAATTTGCGGCAGTCTGCCGCATTTGTTTCATGGTGTTTGGACAATTTCTTTGGCTTGGAGCCTTTCAGTGTGTTTGGCCATGTCGGCCACCGAGCTCTTACCCTACTTCCACGATACATTTCCACATGAAGACACACTGGCCAGATGTCAAATGCTTGCCAGAACAACACAGAGCACCGTAGCCCCAAACCGAAAGAAACAACCTGTCCAATAAATAGTTCAATGTTATATCAGTAGAGGGAGGAGCTGGACCAAGTGGCGGGGGAGAGGGAAGTCTGAGCTTCACTGCTTTGGCTGCTGCCCCCGCGACCCGACCTCAGCTAAGCGGATGGATTTCAGTGTTGTATCATAGAATATCATCACTGCCGTCATCAAACAGGAGACATGACTTGCTATTTGTATTTTACTCTGTGGTCTAAAAGTGAAAAATGCCACACGCACAAACATTTTTGTAGTAAACAGCGGCAATCAAAGTGGTCTGACACCAGCGATGCCCTGGCTGGCATCGAGCCGGGCGGCCTGCGAAGCTGCAGGCTAATCCTTACACCTGACAGGGATTGATGCGAAGCTGAGCTGGATAATGTCTTCGGGGTTGGAGGGGGGGGGGGGGGGGGGGTAAAGCAGGGGGTCAGTAAGCCCAGATTTTTGTGTGGCCAAGGTTTGAAACCTGGCATCTTGCTTTTCTTTGTAATTTCAGTCACCTGTTTTTTTTTTGTGATTGAGCATGTCAGATCTATTTGTGTTCATTGTTTGCTGCATTGTGTAGATACTGAACTTCATGATCAGCATTATTCCTCCTTTCATGGCTAATTTTGCTGCCTGATTTCCACCTGCAAGCGTCAATCAGACTGTATTGTTCTCGTGTTTCAACGGTAACACTGTTCACTTCCTTTGACACGTGTCAAAACGATCGAACCGATTGTAATATTATTGATTAAAATCTCCTACAGGAAGGTTCTAACTCAGTCACATGATAAACCAACTTTGTATATTCAAAATGCAAAAACTAAATCCAATGTAGACTAATGTATGCTAAACAATTAAAAAATAAAACATCTTAGCCTTGGGTTATAGCCGATTGAGCAAATTAGAGTGATATTTAATAAAATACCTCTTTAACAATACATTTTACATTCATAATATGCCAAGGGTCAATGAAAGACAAGCAGGAGGCCACAGTTGAGACACCTGTTGTAGGTCGTCATCACAAACATTTTATAATTAAACATATTTTAGCTATGCATTTATACATACATACAGTACATACATACATTATATATATATATATATATATATATATATATATATATATATATATATATATATATATATATATATATATATATATATATATATATATATATATATATATATATATATATATATATATATATATATATATATATATATATATACATATTAGGGGTGTGGGGAAAAATCGATTCGAATTCGAATCGCGATTCTCACGTTGTGCGATTCAGAATCGATTCTCTTTTTTTTTTTTTTAATTGTTTTAAAATTATTTTTTAAGATTATTAATTTTTTTTTTTTAATTAATCAATCCAACAAAACAATACACAGCAATACCATAACAATGCAATCCAATTCCAAAACCAAACCCGACCCAGCAACACTCAGAACTGCAATAAACAGAGCAATTGAGAGGAGACACAAACACGACGCAGAAC
>NC_084733.1:62856434-62993934 GCF_033978785.1 Entelurus aequoreus | reverse complement strand
CATGAACCACGGCTCCAATTACATCACATCAAATAATCCACTTTGACATTTGTTAAGGGAGAAAACATTGCACATTTTGTGTTTTTGCCACAAAAAAAAACGTTTTTTTCTATGACAAAAAGGGCATAAAAGATTTTTTTTTAAAACATAAAAAAAACCTTTATATCGACAGATACACCTGAAGTTGATCTAAAGATATAAGCGTTTAATATTAAAAATAAAAAAATACAAAATTATATGACTTATTTTTTTAAATGTTTATGAGTGGGGCCCTTTTGGATCCCCAATATTTTTTTTCTAAAACTGTATAATAATTGTATAATAATGAATCAAAATCAATGGTGTCATGAATTATTGACCTATTTACGGCTCCAATTACATCACATCAAATAATCCACTTTGAGATTGGTTTGGGGGAAAACACTGCACACGATGTGTTTTTGCCAATAAAAAGTTTTTTTCTGACAAAAAGGGCATAAAACATTAAAAAAAAAACTAACAAAACATTTTTTTATATTGACAGATAGACCTGAAGTTGATCTAAAGATATCAGCGTTGAATATTGAAAATTAAAACAATTTTATACGACTTATTTAAAAAAAATGTATGCAGGTCCCTGGGACGAACAAACTTGAGGGGAGCCTCTAAATCAGGGGTCTCAAACATGCGGGCCGCGGGCCAACTGCGGCCCGTGAGACGTTATTGTGCGGCCCCCACCTTAATATGAACGTTTAATGTTAGTGCGGCCCGCAAGTTTTATATGAATGCCGCTTGACAGCGCTGTGTGCGGAGCTGAAGCATTCTTGCCAACCCTCCCGATTTTCACCCGTCAACAATACTGAGGACAACAATATTGAGTCAACAATACTGAGGACAACAATATTGAGTCAACAATACTGAGGACAACAATATTGAGTCAACAATACTGAGGACAACAATATTGAGTCAACAATACTGAGGACATCAATATTGAAGACACGAGGTTTAGCGTCCACATTTTCTCCATACAAACAATGTGCCTGCAGTCACATATTATATGCGGCTTCAACAGACACACGTAAGTGACTGCAATGCATACTTAGTCAACAGTCATGCATGTCACACTGAGGGTGGCCGTATAAAAAAAACTTTTATCAATGTTACAAATATGAGCCACACTGTGAATCCACACCAAACAAGAATGACAAACACATTTTGGGAGAACATCCACACGTAACACAACATAAACACAACAGAACAAATACCCAGAATTCCTTGTAGCCCTAACTCTTCCGGGCTACAAGGAATCTACCAATCATGATGTGGTATATGGCTCTCGAGGGCCGAACATTGACGTCACTTGCGTGATGCAAGCAGAGAAACGTTTTGCTGCTTTTCCAGGAGACCCGCACGCGCTCTTCCTTCCTTCCTTCCTTCCTTCCTTCCTTCCTCCCTCCCTCCCTCCCTCCCGTTGGCTCCAGACAAAGACGAATTTTGTTATTTGGGTCCAAAATACTCCTGCGTTAGTGGAAAAGCGGCAAATGAGTGAGAGCGAGAGAAACGTTGCCATGGAGACGAGGGTTGTCTTACGTGCCTGGTTGCAGTCACACGGCGACACCTGTCCGTCAGTAATAAAGTCCCTGATAACCTGGACCAATTCAAACCGTTAATTGTTTTTTTTATTGTTTAATTTGCATTGCCTCACACGATGAACATTACATATATTTTTATATGACGCCATATAACACTCCGGGAGCCGTCACTTTTTCCCGGTACTTTCCGCCGACCGCCGTGTTGCTGTCGGGAGGAAAAGCGGAACGACACACATTGCGGAAATAACATTATTCTCCGTGCGTCGGTTAAAGACAAATATATTCCACAACCCCAAACATGTCTTTTTCAAAGCGTGCAGTGAAGAGAAAGGTTAGTGATGAGCAAAGACAATTCCAGGAAAAGTGGGAGATGCAATATTTCTTTGTTGAGCACAGGGGCACCCCGACGTGTCTTATTTGTATAGAGAAAGTTGCGGTGCACAAGAAATACAATTTAAAACGTCATTATACCACTACACATGCTGAGGAGTATGCAAAATACCAGGGAGATGAGAGAGTGAACCGGGTTGCACATTATGTGTATGTGTATACATTGTTGCTGACTGGAGAAATCAAATTATTATTGTTAGAATAGAATAGAATAGAATAGAATAGAATAGAAAGTACTTTATTGATCCCTGGGGGAAATTCAGCACCCCAGTTCGCTCACAATAGACAAGAATAACAATAAATAATATAATATATATAATATATTATATATAATATATAAATAATATAAATATATTGTACATATACTACATATACTCTACATTTAAGTGCAGTCAAGGAACATATGCATTATACAGTCTGATGGCTGCCGGTATGAAGGACCTCCTGTGTCGTTCCGTGTTGCATTTTGGGAGTCTGAGCCTTCCACTGAACGTGCTCATTCTCCCCGCAAGGTCCGAGTGTAGTGGGTGGGAGGTGTTGTCCATAATGACTAGGAGTTTTGCTTGACTTCTCCTCTCTTGATATTACTTATGACTGATTTATTTACTTAATTCTCATTTTGTTCATTTATATTTTGATTTTATTTTGTGTTGAAAATAAAAATAAAGACATTTAAAAAAAAAAAAATTTAAGAAATCTTTTCTTGCGGCCCAGCCTAACCCAGACTCTGCATCCGGTGGCCCCCAGGCAAATTTAGTTTGAGACCCCTGCTCTAAAGGTTAAAAAAATCTATCTATTGCTTTGGTTTTGAAAATGAAAACTATAAAAATGGCCCCCACATGCTTTCATTTTCCAGTGTGCGCCCCCCAGTGTAAAAAGTTTGGACACACCTGCTTTAGAAGGACATGATTGGCCCTCGTTTAGACCCTCATCGTCAACATTGGCAATGTAAACATGTTTGCTCATAATAATGCTTTGATACTGGCCACAGTTTGACCCTGGAACAGATTGTTCCTTTTTTCACCTGCTTTTGTTTTTTCGTTTTGAATACACACTGAGATGTAACCAAACACGTCCTTTTATTTGGCCCCTGGAAATAATCTTGTGTCAAGAAAGTGCTTGATCTTTTTTTACTAAATGTACTCCTTCTTTCCATTTGGACAGAAAAAAATACATGTACTGCATGACGTTTTAACATATATTATATTATCATACTTTTCCAACATTGTTTTTGTTAAAATAAAATAAATACCTAAATATAATGATTTCAAAGCAAGTTATTCATCGAATTGTACACTGTAAAAATGATATTACCTTTCACAGTAAAATTGGCAGCATGTTACTGTAACTTTGAAAAAAACTGCACTATTGATATTTACTGCAAAATCTGGTGACAGAGCTGCCAGTTTCTTACCGTAAAACCCAAGGATATTGTTTTTATAAATGTTTTACGGTAAAAACTGGAAGCTGAGTTGTCAAAATTTTCAACAGTTGTACTGTTTTTTTCCCTTCTCATTTACCCTAATGTTGTAAAACCCACCGAAAACTTTACAGTAAAATTTTGGTGAATAAGATGCCAGGTTTTTTTTAACCGTAAAAAATCAGTGGTAGTGTTTTTCCATTAACTTTCATTAAAAATAAATACTTAAATATTGACTCATGATTTCTAAGCAATTTCCCCATCAAATTGTACACTGTAAAAATGACAATAGATTTTATGCAAAAATGTGACCATTGTTTTTTTACGGTAAAATTCTGGCGACTGAGCTGCCAGTTTTTTTTTTAACCGTAAAATCTACTGTTGTTTTTATAAATGTCTTACGTCAGTTGCCAGAATAAAAAATAAAAAAATAGTTGTACTGTTTTTCCATTGTAAAACCCACCAAAAATTTTACAGTAAAATGTTGGCGACTAGGATGCCAGTTTTTTTTTTATCGTAAAAAATCAGTGGTACTGTTTTTCTATTTACTTTAATTAAAAATAAATACTTAAATATTGACTCATGATTTCAAAGCAAGTTCTCCATCAAATTGTACATTGTAAAAATGACAATAGATTTTACGCTAAAATTTACGGTGGTTTTTACAGCATATTAAATTAAAGTTAAAGTACCAATGATTGTCACACACACACTAGGTGTGGCAAAATTATTCTCTGCATTTGACCCATCACCCTTGATCACCCCCTGGGAGGTGAGGGGAGTAGTGGGGAGCAGTGGGCAGCAGCGGTGGGCAGCAGCGGTGGGCAGCAGCGGTGGCCGCGCGAAAAACCATTACAAATATGTTTTCCTGTAAAATTCTGGCGACTGAGCTGCCAGTTTGTTTGTTTTTACCATAAAATCCATGGTTGTTTTTTATAAATGTATTATGGTAAAAACTGTCAGTTCAGTTGCCAGAATTTTAAAAAATAGTTATTGTTTTTTCCATTTACATTAATTTTGAAAAAAAACAACATTGTAAACTTTACAGTAAAATGCTGGCGACTAAGATGCCTTTTTTTTTTTACTGTAAAAATCATTGGTACTGTTTTTCCATTAACTTTAATTAAAAATAAATACTTCAATATTGACTCATGATTTCAAAGCAAGTTCTCCATAAAATTGTCCACTGTAAAAATGAACATAGATTTTACGCAAAAATGTTACCATTGTTTTTTACTGTAAAATTCTGGCGACTGAGTTGCCAGTTTTTTTTACCGTAAAATCTACGGTTGTTGTTTTTATAAATCTTTTACAGTAAAAACTGGCAGTTCAGTAGCCAGAATTTTAAAAAAAATGTGTCAGGCTGTACTGCATCAACAAGCGACATCAGTGTGTAAAGGATATCACCACATGGGCTCAGGAACACTTCAGAAACCCACTGTCAGTAACTACAGTTGGTCGCTACATCTGTAAGTGCAAGTTAAAACTCTCCTATGCAAGGCGAAAACCGTTTATCAACAACACCCAGAAACGCAGTCGGCTTCGCTGGGCCTGAGCTCATCTAAGATGGACTGATACAAAGTGGAAAAGTGTTCTGTGGTCTGACGAGTCCACATTTCAAATTGTTTTTGGAAACTGTGGATGTCGTGTCCTCCGGACCAAAGAGGAAAAGAACCATCCGGATTGTTATAGGCGCAAAGTGTAAAAGCCAGCATGTGTGATGGTATGGGGGCGTATTAGTGCCCAAGACATGGGTAACTTACACAGCTGTGAAGGCGCCATTAATGCTGAAAGGTACATACAGGTTTTGGAGCAACATATGTTGCCATCCAAGCAACGTTACCATGGACGTCCCTGCTTATTTCAGCAAGACAATGCCAAGCCACGTGTTACATCAACGTGGCTTCATGGTAAAACAGTGCGGGTACTAGACTGGCCTGCCTGTAGTCCAGACCTGTCTCCCATTGAAAATGTGTGGCACATTATGAAGCCTAAAATACCACAACGGAGACACCCGGACTGTTGAACAACTTAAGCTGTACATCAAGGAAGAATGGGAAATTAATTAATAAAATAATTATTATTTGCAAAAAAAAAAAAGTTTATGAGTTTGAACATCAAATATCTTGTCTTTGTAGTGCATTCAATTGAATATGGGTTGAAAAGGATTTGCAAATCATTGTATTCCGTTTATATTTACATCTAACACAATTTCCCAACTCATATGGAAACGGGGTTTGTACATTCATTTATCTGCCTTAAATAGATTTGTTCTTTTGTCTCTCATTAACACATTATGATGGGACTGTGTGCATGTAGCTTGTCGTTACAACGTTGTCCAGTAGATGGCAATGTTGCCATGTATGTAATAAATCACAAACAGTGCAAAGGGTGAAAATGTTAACAGAACGCAGACAATAACTATTTTTTACAGGTTTACTGCCAAGAAGTTGTTTGGTCTGTGTAACATTTATTTGGTCTCTTGTTCTTGAATTTATGATAGGCAGTACTTTTTATAAAAATATTAATGGACAAAATTATTATTTTAAAAGTAGCATATTTGGTTATTTATTTTAGTTGGACAGTCATGCACTTTAGTTCCTACCTGTTGTTTTCGTACAACCGAATAGGGAAAAGTAAAGATGAGCGTGGCGAAGGACGACGGTTTGTTTGAAAAATTCCCAAAAACTGCCATACTGTCGATGTGATAATTTCTCCGCTCTCGGCAGCACGCATTTTTACTTTCTCTTCTCACTCCACGCAGAGAACCAACAGCCAGACAAAAAGGCGGTGCAACCAAACTTGATCGTTTTTACTGTTACGCGATTGGCTAGTTAGCGTGTCCCTGCCATTGCTCACTGACCACTTCCTGTTCTGCAACCAACCTCGCTTCCGGTTTCCATCCATCCATTTTCTACCTCTTGTCCCTTTTGGGGTTGCGGGGGGTGCTGGAACGTCTGGTTTCATCCAACCCAAAAAATATTTCTTAAAAATCTCTTTTAAAAAAAATATTTGGAAAAATTAAAAAAAAAATGTTTATATTTATATTTTTACAAAATATATATATATATATATATATATATATATATATATATATATATATATATATATATATATATATATATATATATATATATATTAGGGTTGCAACGACTATTAACGATGAAATCAATTAAAATCGATTATAAAAATAGTTGGCAATTAATTTAGTCATCGATTCGTTGGATCTATGCTATGAGCATGGGCTGAGGCTAAGTTTTTGTTTGTTTGTTTTATAACCTTTATTTATAAACTGCAACATTTACAAACAGCTGAGAAACAATAATCAAAATAATAGGGGTGTAACGGTACATGTGTTTGTATCTAACCGTTTCGGTACGCGGGTTTCGGTTCGGTGGTGTACCGAACGAGTTTCCACATGGACATATTAAGTAGCGTACTGCACGTTGTGTAAACAATACTCAAAATGCCGGACATTTGAGGCATTTAAGAAACTCCGGCCCTGACAGCTCCGCAAAAGAGGACATGTCCGGTGAAACCGATCGCTGCTCGCGTGGGCTAAGATAGACTGACCAAACGTCCTCTTTTCACCGGACATGTCCTCTTTTGCGGGGCTGTCAGGGCGGAGTTTCTTAAATGCCTCAAATGTCCGGCATTTTGAGTATTGTTTACACAACGTGCAGTACGCTACTTAATATGTCCGTGTGGAAACTCGTTCGGTACACCACCGAACCAAACCGAAACCCCCGTACCGAAACGGATAGAAATGTAGTTTGTCTCTTTTATCCGATTATTAATCGATTAATCGAATAATAATCAACAGATTAATCGATTATCAAATTGATCGTTAGTTGCAGCCCTAATATATATATATATATATATATATATATATATATATATATATATATATATATATATATATATATATATATATATATATATATATATATTTATTTATTTTTTTTAAATTATCAAACAAAATTGTTTTAATTGATATTGATTACGTGTCCATCACAATATATATATTGATATTGTTTTATAGGCCCAGCCCTACTAGACCCTTTTTAAATCCAACATGAAAGCACAACTTGCTCTTCTCAACGAGCAGCGGGTGCTGCTGTGGGCCCCTAACCCCATCAAAAAGCACCATGTTTATGGCATATAAGAAAGCCAAAAAAACAAACAAAAGTTTATTTGTGTATCTAAACCAGGGCTGTCAAAATCTATTCCCAAGTGGGCCGGACTGGTAAAATCATGGCATGAAAACTTAAACATAAAGACAACTTCAGATTGTTTTCTTTAAAAATTATGAAATGGTCCCATTGGTGTTAATTAATGTAATTTAATCATTTTCCTCAACTGATGTTTATTTTGTACATGCGCAATCATGTACAAGAAAACTTGTCAATTTGGACTCATTTCATGAATCGCACATGAAGTTATTAGAAAGGGATACATATTTATGTGCGCCCGGAAAATGTGTCCCCAGTCATAAATTCAATGTAGATGATTAAAAGCATTTCATTGTGTAGAAATGTGACAGGTTACATTAGCAACAACATCTTTGACAGTCAACAGTCCACTAAAAAGCAGGAAGTATTGCCTCTATCTTAACATGCACGTAGCTCCGCCCCCTCTGAAGCCATACGAATTGCAATTGCGACATCCGGTGGACACATCTAGAACAGCAGGTCCTTTCATTCCGAAATGTCAGCAAACTCGTCTGGCGGGCCGTACGTTTGACACCCAAGCCATCCAAAGCCGTGTTTTTGTTCACTTTTAGACGACGACGTCATCTCGCCTGCGCAAACGTGCCTAATAAAGAGGCCACTGGAGGTTTGGGGGGTAGGGCAAGTCACGCGGCAGAAAATTTGGCGCCCTGGTGCGGGTCAAGGTCACGACCCATCACTGAGGCGACCACCTGCGGCAGAACCCCGGACCCTCACCTAAATTAAAGGTTTGAGTGTGTGTGTGCGTGCGAGTGTAGCTAACCTTTGCGTAGACACTTTCACGCGCACATTCCAATCAGCCAATGCAAATGACTCCGGTTGCCCCGTCACGCACACAAACACACGCGCGCACGCACGGCACTCGTGCGTGAGAGCAACGCGTCTCACACACACGCACGCTAATATTAATGTGAAATTATTCTGCAGGGTACATACTCGTGCACACACTCGAGAGATTATAATCCTGTCTCAGGCGCGTGCACGCAGACAAAAAGCAAAGTGAGGAAGAGGAGGAGGAGGAGGAAAAGGCAGCCGCATCGCATCCCAAATGGACTCTATAGAACACTGGTTTCAACCTTTTTGTGACTGCGGACCGGTCAACGCTTGAAAATTTGTCCCACGGACCGGGGGAGTGGGGTGGTATGTTTTTATTTATTTTTTTTGTTTGTTTTTTTTGTCATTAAAAAATACAATCATGTGTGCTTACGGACTGTATCCATTGCAGACTATATTGATATATATTGATATATAATGTAGGAACCAGAATATTAATAACAGAAAGAAACAACCCTTTTGTGCGAATGAGTGCGAATGAGTGTAAATGGGGGAGGGAGGTTTTTTGGGTTGGTGCACTAATTGTAAGTATCTTGTGTTTTTTATGTTGATTTAATTAAAAAAAAAAAATAATAATAATATTTATTTATTTTTGTATTTCTTGTGCGGCCCGGTACCAATCGATCCACAGACTGGTACCGGGCCGCGGCCCGGTGGTTGGGGACCTCTGTCACCAACACGCGTGCGCGCGGAAACACGCACACGCGCACGTGCCAGAAAGTGCATTATTGCTTTTCCTCCACACTCCAGCTGCTCCTGCAGGCCAGCCAGGTAAAAGGTGTGCGCGCTCCCGACGCACAACACGGCAAACGGGGGGGGGGAGGAAGACAACAAGTCACAAACATCTGGCGGGGAAGTGGGCTTCACGGGTGGGGGGTAAAAAACAGACAGGTCGGGAAGAAGGGAACCCCGAGGTTCTCCCCCAGTGAGGGGCGGGGGGTGTTGCACGGCGTCCACTTACCCAACGGCACGAAATGAAGAACTTTGTTGGTCTCCATGGCTGAGTGCGTGGCGGCGTGGAACGCTCACACACACACACACACACACACACTTCCTCTCTCCGACCGCCTCCCACCCTCCGCCCTCCCCCGCGAGGAGTCAACCCATCATGGTGGTGTCATCCCGGGCTGACGAGTGCCAGATGACTCCTGCTCTCTCACCGGGGCTTCCTCGCTCCGACTGCCCGCTCAGACACACGCAGTGACTCAGCCCTGGCTGCGCCCGCTCGCTACAATACCCGCCGCCGGGTCCTAGTGCCTGCCGCCAGACGACGGTCCTCCCTTCCCCGGGCCTGTCACATTCCCGCCATCTCGTCACGTCGCCGTCAGGACACGCCCCTCCCCCAAAGAGGACGGGATGCAACATGTTGTGGGGTGTCACAGCGCAGCTCCGCATACTTTGTGTGTCAAGGTCAAAGTGTCGCGTACGCTTGTTAAAGCTGTTCACAACTGATTACTACATGTTATTGTAACCATATGTGTTTGAAATGATTGTCATGTCCGAAATATGAAATAGTTGGCCTTTTCTGTGGTATTAATGTGATTGTACACGGGGATGGCGTGGCGAAGTTGGGAGAGTGGCCGTGCCAGCAATCTGAGGGTTACTGGTTCAATCCCCACCTTCTACCATCCTAGTCACGTCCGTTGTGTCCTTGAGCAAGACACTTCACCCTTGCTCCTGATGGGCCTGGTTAGCGCCGTGCATGGCAGCTCCCGCCATCAGTGTGTGAATGTGGAAATAGTGTCAAAGCGCTTTGAGTTCCTTAAAGAAAAGGTAGAAAAGGGCTATACAAGTACAACCCATTTAACATTTACAGCACTGGTGTAGATGCGATGTTGATGTGCTAAAACAGGAGTCTTTTAGCACTCCTTTTAACATATATATATATATATATATATATATATATATATATATATATATATATATATATATATATATATATATATATATATATATATATATATATATATATATATATATATATATATACATATATATACATATATATATGTATATATATATATATATATATATATATGTATATATATACATATATATACATATATATATATATATATATATATATATACATATATATATGTATATATATATATATATATATATATATATATATATATATATATATATATATATATATATATATATATATATATATGTATATATATATATATATATATATATATATATATATATATATATATATATATATATATATATATATATATATATATATATATATATATATACACATTAGGGCTGCAACAACTAATCGATTAAATCGATTAAAATCGATTATTAAAATAGTTGACGATTCATTTAGTTATCGATTCGTTGGATCTATGCTATGCGCAGAGTTTTTTTGTTTTTTTTAAATAAACCTTTATTTATAAACTGCAACATTTACAAACAGCTGAGAAACAATAATCAAAATAAGTATGGTGCCAGTATTTTTTTTTTCCAATAAAATACTGGATAGGATAGAAATGTAGTTGGTCTCTTTTATCCGATTATTAATTGATTAATCGAAGTAATAATTGACAGATTAATCGATTATCAAATTAATCGTTAGTTGCAGCCCTAATATATATATATATATATATATATATATATATATATATATATATATATATATATATATATATATATATATATATATATATATATATATATATATATATATATATATATATATATATATATATATATATATATACTGTATATGTGTGTAGATGTTATATCAAAATAATGGAGATCCATCCATCCATCTTCAACCGCTTATCCGGAATCGGGTCGCGGGGACAGCAGCTCCAGCAAAGACCCCCAGACTTCCCTCTCCAGAGCAACATTTGCGACTTCCTCCTGGGGAATCCCGAAGCGTTCCCAGGCCAGAGAGGAGATGTAATCCCCCCATCTGGTCCTTGGTCTGCCGCGGGGCCTCCTCCCAGTGGGACGTGCAACGAGGACCTCCCTAGGGAGACGCTCGTGAGGCATCCGCACGAGATGCCCGAACCACCTAAGCTGGCTCCTTTCCAAGCGAAGGAGCAGCGGCTCTACTCCGAGTCTCTCTCGGGTGACTGCACTTCTCACCCTATCTCTAAGGGAGATGCCAGCCACCCTTCTGAGGAAACTCATTTCGGCCGCTTGTATCCGCGATCTTATTCTTTCGGTCATTACCCACACTTCATGACCATAGGTGAGAGTAGGAATGTAGATAGCTCGGTAGACCGAGAGCTTTGCCTTCTGGCTCAGCTCCCGTTTCGTCACAACAGTGCGGCAGAGAGACTGCAATACTGCCCCAGCTGCTCCGATTCTCCGGCTGATTTCCTTCTCCATCTTTCCCTCACTCGTGAACAAGACCCCGAGATACTTAAACTCCTCCACCTGGGACAGAGTCCTGTCCCCTACCCGGACTGTACAAACCATCGGTTTCCTGCTGAGAACCATGGCCTCAGATTTGGAGATGCTGATCCTCATTCCAGCCGCTGAACACTCGGCTGCGAACCGATCCAGTGAGAGCTGAAGGTCACGAACCGAAGGTGCCATCAGGACCACATCATCTGCAAACAGCAGTGACGCAACCTTTAGCCCCCCGAGACGTATACCCTCTCCGCCATGGCCACGACTCCGCCTAGAAATCCTGTCCATGAAAATCACAAACAGGATAGGTGACAGAGCGCAGCCCTGGCGGAGACCAACCCCCACTGGAAACGGATCCGACTTACATCCAAGCACCCGGACACAACTCTCGCTTTGGTTGTACAGAGATTGGATGGCCCTCAACAGGGTTCCCCTCACTCCGTACTCCCTCAGCACCTCCCACAAGATCTCCCGAGGGACGCGGTCATACGCCTTCTCCAAATCCACAAAACACATGTAGACTGGATAGGCATACTCCCAGGCCCTCTCCAGGATTCCCGCAAGCGTAAAGAGTTGGTCAGTTGTTCCACGACCAGGACGGAATCCACATTGCTCCTCTTGAATCTGAGGTTCGACTATCGGCCGGACCCTCCTTTCCAGTACCTTGGCGTAAACTTTCCCAGGGAGGCTGAGTAGTGTGATACCCCTGTAATTAGCACACACCCTCTGGTCCCCCTTTTTGAAAAGGGGAACCACCACCCCAGTCTGCCACTCCCTCGGCACTGTCCCAGACTTCCACGCAATGTTGAAAAGGCGTATCAACCAAGACAGCCCATCAACACCCAGAGCCTTCAGCATTTCTGGACGGATCTCGTCAACCCCCGGAGCTTTGCCACTGTGGAGTTGTCTAACTACCTCAGTGACTTCACTCCGAGAGATCAACGTCGATCCCCCATCATCCTCAGGCCCTGCTCCTATCAGGGAGGGTGTGTCTGATGTATTTGGGTTCAGGAGTTCCTCAAAGTGCTCTTTCCAACGCCCCACGACTTCCTCACTTGAAGTCAGCAAAGTCCCATCCTTGCCGTACACAGCTTGGATGGTTCCCTGCTTCCCCCTCCTGAGGTGCCGTATGGTCTTCCAGAACAGCTTTGGTGCCGCCCGATAGTCCTTCTCCATGGATTCCCCGAACTGCTCCCACACCCTCTGCTTAGCCTCGTCCACAGCCACGGCCGCTGCCCTTCGGGCCCGCCGGTACCTTGCAACTGCCTCCGGAGTCCCCTGGGATAACATACCCCGGTAGGACTCCTTCTTCAGTCGGACGGCTTCCCTGACCACCACTGTCCACCAGGGTGTTCGAGGGTTACCGCCCCTTGAGGCACCTAAGACCTTCTGGCCACAGCTCGCATCTGCAGCTTTAGCAATAGAGGCTTTGAACATTGCCCATTCCTGTTCAATGTCCCCAACCTCCACAGGGATGGCAGAGAAGTCCCGCCGGAGGTGTGAGTTGAAGTCCTTCCGGACAGAGGACTCCTCCAAACGTTCCCAGTTCACCCGCACTACACGCTTGGGTTTGCCAGGTCTGTCCAGAGGTTTCCCCCGCCATCTAACCCAACTCACCACCAGATGGTGATCAGTTGACAGTTCAGCCCCTCTCTTCACCCGAGTGTCCAAAACATACGGCCTCAGATCAGCTGATACGATTACAAAATCGATCATTGATCTTTGGCCTAGGGTGCTCTGGTACCAGGTACACCTATGAGCATCCTTATGCTTGAACATGGTGTTTGTTATCGCAAGTCCGTGACTAGCACAGCGGGTGGTGGGCCCACGTGGCAAAATAATGGAGATATATTTTTTAATTGGCCCTGCGATGAGGTGGCGACTTGTCCAGGGCGCACCCCGCCTTCCGCCCGAATACAGCCAAGTTAGGCTCCAGCGACCCCCCGCGACCCCAAATGGGACAAGCGGTAGAAAATGGATGGATAATTGGTTTTTAGGAATATGTGAACGTTCGACTCCTACCTTGTTTACTTCCGTGACGACCTTCTTAAAGTTTTGTAATCAATCAGAAATATCAAGCAGCATGGATAAGTGTGGAGAGTGTTTTGCTTTTTTTTTTCCATCATGCTTGGTAATGAATTTGAAGTAACAGTAGGGTGGAAAAACAACTGACTTTTTATGCTTATTTGTGTTTCATTGTATCCATTAAAATATATCCAAATGTATTTACAATCCACAAAGTATGTGAAAATACCGTCTAAACATCACAAAATGCCACAAAGTCAGTCGGTCATTTTGAATATCCCGCTCCCGCTATTTTTGGAGATTGACATCACGGTAGTAACGCTTCTGCACTCTGACCATATTATTAGGTCAGTCATACTGGAAATATGCAAACATTGGAAAGAGATGTGCTGTTTATCATTCACAATCCTTATGTAAAACAAGAACACATATACTTGGCTTTTTTTATGTAAATAAAAATCTAACTATTGAGTCAACAGATGGAGGGTCCTCTCATATTACTCTTGAAAAACATCCATAAAGTGCCAACAATACTCCATTTACATGTCGTGACCTGAAATTGAACCAAATATGAGTGATATTGTTATTATAAGTGCTAACGCAGACGGATTATTTCAGCGGCGCATTGATAGCAGTGAGCTAATGCTAGCTTACGCTGCTATCGTTTACACGCTGAGCCGACGATCGCTTCTGCTTGGTCTCAAACTTGCTACAAGTAAATTCTAGATTATAATTCATGCATCTCTCACCTGCTAGTAGACAAAAGTGGCCATGGACCGACAGACTGGTCCACTTTCACATCCCCCGAGACGGCGAAAAAGACCCCAAAAAATGCTTCCTGTAGAACTTTTTTTAACCCTTCGTGAGGATTGTGATTGATTCTTCATCTTGTAGATGAGCATCCCAGCGAGAGTGGAAATTGTACGGTAAGTATTTGTTTTATTATGGTTAGTTTGTATGTTTAGCAACAAGCAATGCTGCTAATGCTATAGTGTCACAATAAAGCTACATCTGTTTAGCACTCGGCTTCTAAAACTTATTGCTCATCCTCTTTGTGTTCGGGCTCAGAAATGTAAGGTTCGGGATCATAATTTTTCCCAAAGTAATCGGTGTTGGCTCTCACAGTCTGCTTGATTAACATTGTTGCTGATGGGGGAGGGATCTGTGGTTCCTCCTCTACTTCACGGATCACGTGACTGGCTCGCACATTATCTCAAAATAGCTAAGTTGTCGTTTGGGGTAGATTTCAGCTTTTTAAAGGGTACTTCAACACGTAAACAGTACAGTATGTCCTTTATAATCATATATGTAACTCTCTTATGGGTCATCTAATAATTTATGCACAAACGAGATGAGTCCACATCAAAATATTACTTAAAATCACTTTTTGGCAACCAATAAGTTGTACTTTTGGGTAGATTGCAGCTTTTTAAAGGGGACTTCAATATGTAAACAGTACAATATGTCCTTTATTATCATATATGTAACTCTCTTATGGGTCATCTAATAATTTATACACAGATCAGATGAGTCCATATCAAAATATTACTTAAAATCACTTTTTGGCAACCAATAAGTTGTCGTTTGGGGTGGATTGCCGCTTTTTAAAGGGGACTTCAATATGTAAACATTACAATATGTCCTTTATATCATATATGTTACTTTCTTATGGGTCATCTAATAATTTATGCACAGATGAGATGAGTCCATATCAAAATATTACTTTATGGCATGGCGTAGTGGGTAGAGCAACCGTGCCAGAAACCTGAGGGTTGCAGGTTCGCTCCCCGCCTCTTACCATCCAAAAAACGCTGCCGTTGTGTCCTTGGGCGGGACACTTCACCCTTTGCCCCCGGTGCCACTCACACCGGTGAATTGAATGATGAATGATAGGTGCAGCCACGCTTCCGTCAGTCTACCCCAGGGCAGCTGTGGCTATGAAAGTAGCTTACCACCACCAGGTGTGAATGAATGATGGGTTCTACATGTAAAGTGACTTTGGGTACTTAGAAAAGCGCTATATAAATCCCAGGTATTATTATTATTATTATTGAAAAAGTTACGAGACATCAGTATTTTTAATGAGTGTTTATCATTATGTAAATATTGGAGCACTTTAAAGCCTGGTATTTGTTATTATGACCAACATGTTTTTTTATAATGAATTATCAGACGTGATCTATTTTAGTATCCGTATTAGTAGTGCTCAACAGGTGATGACCATCCAGCTAACAACAAACAGGAAGTGTTCATGGCGGACACTCCAAAAAAACGCGCTCACCTTGAAGCGCCTTTTTTTTAGGACAAGGGAGGCGGTTAGGAGCAAAACGGCTACCTGAAGGGACAGACTAGAGCGCGGATAACGATTCGCGTTGACGAGTGGAAATTCGGACGGCGAGCGCCTCTGAGGGGCCCCTGGCCGTGACAGGTCGTCCCGTTTGTTGAGCGGGACTGAGCAGTGCAGCGCAGGCCTTCAGTTGTGTCACAAAGGTGGCCGTTTCTAATATTACGACGAGTGAAAAGCATCTCTCAGTATGATGTCAAGTACTATTTGAATGATTCTGATGTTTTTAAACCGTCATATGGATGTCTGGTCCTCCTACACACTAATTCCCTTACATTAGTCTGTGTTTGGGGCACGCACTTGCTGCATGGCGGATCAAAAAGTTAATTCCCTGCCTTGATGCGGATGCTCAGTGAAAGGTCGCTCATTTGCATATGTCTGCACAGAGAACATCACGCCGTTCGGTCTCCCCATCGGCCTCACTTTGCATACGGACCGCTAGGCGCCGCCAGGGCCCATGTGTCACTCAGCCGTGCTCTCTCCCCGGCCGCACGACCCGCGGCCCGCCTGGCCGACATGTCAACGTGCATAAATTGGAACTGCATCAAAGTTTCTACTTCCGCTGTGTTTGTGTCAGGTACCATTTTAAAGAAACAGACAACTGCAATGAACCCCACCAGGCATTTCCACATTTTCATGCAATCTGACAGTTTATCCAAACTGAATGATTAATGCAAGAGCTACGATTCCATAAAAAAATCGAATATTGATGCATCTTTAATTCATGTATACTGATGCAGTTCTACATTTCTCTTTGTTTCACGTAATAAGCATTTATCACTTGCACCTTAAAAATAAATAAAAATTCATTTGTAAGTATTTGTTTTATTATGGTTAGTTTGTATGTTTAGCACCTAGCAATGCTGCTAATGCTATAGTGTTTCAATAAAGCTACATCCGTATAGCACTCGGCTTCTAAAACGTATTGTTCATCCTCTTTTATTCGGGCTGAAAAATATGAGGTACTGAATTGTGATTTTTTTCCCAAAGTAATCGGTGTTGCCTCTAACAAAATCTGCTTGATTAGCATGTGTGTGTGTATATATGTATATACATATATATATATATATATACATATATACATATATACATATATACATATATATATATATATATATATATATATATATATATACATATATATATATTTATATACATACATATATATACATATATATATACATATATATATACACATATATATATATATATATATATATATATATATATATATATATATATATATATATATATATATATATATATATATATATATACATATATACATATATATATACATATATACATATTATATATATATATATATATATATATATATATATATATATATATATATATATATATATATATATACAGTATATGTAGTATATATTTTAAGTCAATTAGTGCGCGAGGAATATATATATATATATATATATATATATATATATATATATATATATATATATATATATATATATATATATATATATATATATATAAATATATATATATGTATATATGTATATATATATATATATAAGGGCTGTGAATTCTTTGGGTGTCCACGATTCGATTCAAAATCGATTCGTGGGGTCACGATTCGATTCAAAATCTTTTTTTTTTCAATTCAACACGATTCTCGATTCAAAACATTTTTTTTCCCGATTCAAAACGATTCTCTATTCATTCAATACATAGGATTTCAGCAGGATCTACCCCAGTCTGCTGACATGCAAGCAGAGTAGTAGATTTTTGTAAAAAGCTTTTATAATTGTAATGGACAATGTTTTATCAACTGATTGCAATAATGTAAATTTGTTTTAACTATTAAATGAACCAAAAATATGATTTCTTTTATCTTTGTGAAAATATTGGACACAGTGTGTTGTCGAGCTTATGAGATGCGATGCAAGTGTAAGCCACTGTGACACTAATGTTCTTTTTTTTTTATTTTGATAAATGTCTAATGATAATATCAATGAGGGATTTTTAATCACTGTTATGTTGAAATTGTAACTATTATTGATACTGTTGTTGATAATATTCATTTTTGTTTCACTACTTTGGTTTGTTCTGTGTCGTGTTTGAGTCTCCTCTCAATTGCTCTGTTCTGAGTGTTGCTGGGTCGGGTTTGGTTTTGGAATTGGATTGCATTGTTATGGTATTGCTGTGTATTGTTTTGTTGGATTGATTAATAAAAAATAAAAAATAAATAAAATAAAAACAGTTGAAAAAATCTAAAAAAAAATAAAATCGATTTTTTTAAAATGAGAATCGATTCTGAATCGCACAACGTGAGAATCGCGATTCAAATGCGAATCGATTTTTTCCCACACCCCTAATATATTATATATATATATATATATATATATATATATATATATATATATATATATATATATATATATATATATATATATATATATATATATATATATATACACACACACTACCGTTCAAAAGTTTGGGGTCACATTGAAATGTCCTTATTTTTTAAGGAAAAGCACTGTACTTTTCAATGTAGATAACTTTAAACTAGTCTTAACTTTAAAGAAATACACTCTATACATTGCTAATGTGGTAAACGACTATTCTAGCTGCAAATGTCTGGTTTTTGGTGCAATATCTACATAGGTGTATAGAGGCCCATTTCCAGCAACTATCACTCCAGTGTTCTAATGGTACAATGTGTTTGCTCATTGGCTCAGAAGGCTAATTGATGATTAGAAAACCCTTGTGCAATCATGTTCACACATCTGAAAACAGTTTAGCTCGTTACAGAAGCTACAAAACTGACCTTCCGTTGAGCAGATTGAGTTTCTGGAGCATCACATTTGTGGGGTCAATTAAACGCTCAAAATGGCCAGAAAAAGAGAACTTTCATCTGAAACTCGACAGTCTATTCTTGTTCTTAGAAATGAAGGATTGTTTGGGTGACCCCAAACAATTTTGTGGAATAGCCTGGAATAACTTTTGAACGGTAGTGTAAAAAAAAAAAAAAAAATATATATATATATATATATATATATATATATATATATATATATATATATATATATATATATATATATATATATATATATATATATATATATATATATATATATATATATATATATATGTATGTGTATATGTATATGTATGTATATATATATATATATATATATATATATATATATATATATATATATATATATATATATATATATATATATATATATATATGTGTGTGTGTGTGTGTGTGATATATCATAGACGTCATCATTTGACCTCGACAGGCAGAAGTTGGTATTTTTTCTTGTAGTTTTTTTAAGGTGTCAGCCATCTTTTTTGTAGTACAGATTCACCGCACTGTGTTTGTTACATAGTAGGTTTGTCCAAGATTTTTGTTCTTGAACAAACATAGGACATTGTTCAGGCCTTCTGTACTTTAGGAGTACATTTGGATAGCCAACTAAATTTTAAGTCAGTTTAACGACATCAGTGCTTCAAACATACTGACTATGTATGTGACTCACCCGCCATCCTTCAACTTTTAGTTCTTCTTTAATGTGTATTTAACATTGTTTCCCCTTAAAAACGTGTTGAATTGCAAGAAAACGTTCCAGAATGAGGAAGTGTTGTTGTGTGTCAGGGAGTGAAGCTGGGTGTGCATGGAGAAAATGTGTGTAGGAATTGGGACTGTTGTTAGCATAAAATTGGCAATACAACTTTGTCGGACTTCTTCTGGAGACTACAATTAATTAAATTACTTTATTTGGTTTCCACTTAAAAAAAACACATTTTAAGGTGTGGCTGCATTTATATTGCCGTGGCCATGGGCCACAATCAATTACATAAAGGGAGAACGCCGAGAGTACCAGATTCTAGTACTTGGTCTCTCAGATTTGCCATTGTAACGACGACAGGATATGCTAAATAAATACACACAGACGACGACCATATTTTCATGACGAAAGAGTATGTTAGCCACACCCAATACATTTTAAGGAAAAATATGTTTTACCATATATTAGCTGCACCGGACTATAAGCCGCAGATATATACGTTGTGAAATTAGTTATTTACACGATTCTGTAAATGTTTATTTACATACCTTAATTGTTTCCAAACGGCCGATCAAACAAAACAGAAGTCATAGTCATGGACCCACTAGCTGCGCAAGCTAGCTCTCCAATCAGCTAAACAGACTCAATAACTCCATGGTGATTTTGGTGAATTTACTGAGGAATTTGTGAAACTGAAACAATACAAAAAGAATACAGTTGTAAGTTAATAATACTAACACAGACACTTGTAAAAGTGTTAGCATATTAGCTAATGCTAACGACGCTAGTGTCAATACGCGTACAAATATGCATGAAAACACTCCCACAGACGTCACACATGGGATGGCTTAGTACATATGAATTGTTTTAGTTGTATTTTAAACTTACAAACGTTGCTTGGAGTGATGCATGATGAATCCATACAAGTAGTAACGCTATAGACGGCTCGAAGATTGAACGGCACTTCTACTTCCGGTTGAAAGCACTAAATGGAAGGACAATGCAGCATCTGCAGTGAGCGAACTCTCAAAAGATAGTGCCATAGCACAAAAGAACACCTATTTTTATTATGGTGGTGAAGGATGAAAATCCATAAATTAGCCAGGGTTTAAAAGTCTAGAAAAGAGTAGTGGTTTAAAGTCTGAAATTGACGGTAACTGCAGGTTAACTTACTGCCCACATGAAGCGTCCAAGGGTGGAGAAAGCGAACAATAAATGGAAGTATCTTAAAAACGCAGCTTGTGGTTTTGGCAGGTTCAAGTGGAGGTCAGCTTCAGGTCCTGAAGAGACTAGATGCTGGGTCACGTCACGGCAGTTTGAAACACCGTTAACCGAGAAAGAAGCTCCCTCGCTCAAAATGCCAACCTGTCCGGACATCGCTAATATTGTTTCAAGGACACGATGAGTGCCCTGAGTGGACTTCCTGGCCTTGCTGTTCTACCAGGACAGTCCAAAGTCATTTGTTGGAACACAAGAGAAGCCTTTTAGGCACATTTGCCTCCATGAATAATCATATGACAAAAGTGGTTATCATTCTGTCGGGGATTATTCCACCACGTGAGCACAGAGAACATGTAAATATGTTTGCCAGCAGTCTCTCATGAAGTTAGTTCTTCCCACCAAACCTCAGGAGCGTACTCCGTGTTTGAGGACCTGGGCCCTCCTCGGGTGCATGCAGTCCGTTTTTAGACAGGTGCCATGACATCACCTGCCAAGGCCATCTGCTGTGGTCAACTGTCGGCGACACAGGACCCTTATTGTCAACTTGCTGGATGTGAAAACAACCACACTTGTTGATGTCCGATGCTTTGAGTCGATGTACAACTCAAAAAGTACCGTATTTTCCGGCCTATACGACGCACTTAAAATCCTTTCATTTTCTCAAAAATCGACAGTGCGCCTAAAGTACGGAATAATTCTGTTAAGTTAAAGCTAAAGTACCAATGATTGTCACACACACACACTAGGTGTGGTGAAATTTGTCCTCTGCATTTGACCCATCCCCTTGTTCACCCCCTGGGAGGTGAGGGGAGCAGTGAGCAGCAGCGGTGGCCACGCCCGGGAATCATTTTTGGTGATTTAACCCCCAATTCCAACCCTTGATGCTGGGTGCCAAGCAGGGAGGTAATGGGTCCCATTTTTATAGTCTTTGGTATGACTTGGCCGGGGTTTGAACTCACAACCTACCGAACTCAGGTTAGACACTCCAACCACTAGACCACTGAGTAGTATGGTTGTGCTTACTGACCTCGAAGCTATTTTATTTGGTATATGGTGTAATGATAAGTGTGACCAGGATATGGCAGTCACACATAAGAGATATGTGTAAACTGAAAGATGACGCCAGTAAACAACACCAAAACTTTAAATGTTCTATTGAGAATATAGAACTTTACACACGGTGCTCAAAAATCTGTCAAAATGTTTTAGTACGACTTTGGTAAGCTATGAAGCATCACCGCTTGATGGATTGCCGGAGCTTTACGGCTACCATAGTCAGACGTACTGTGCTTCAACATACGGTATTATTATGGTGTGTGTCTAAGGACCCCAAAATTGCACCAATCCGGCAAATTAGGAATGGGCCTATTTTCAAACATGCACAACTCCCACATTTCGTCACCCGAATCAAACCGTTCCACCATCCACACAATCCGCTCAGCTTGAACAAACCAACTACCATTTTACAAGTTAAAAAAAAATCCTGGAATCCACAGTTTTCACCTCTTCCTGGAAAGTTTTCACAGTCCACATTTTTCAACCGTTTCGGACCATTCCACCTTATAAACATCCCTCTTTGTTGGGACAACAAATACTACTTTTTTATTTTTTTCATACAAATTCGCGGTTTGCCTGCAATTCCAGGAATGCCAAAATACCCATTCTCGATTTAAACTGCTACAAAGTTAACATTTTTCAACCGATTCCAAAAATCCCAACACCAACCCATTCAAATCATCCATGACAGTTGTGCTGGTTTCAATATTTTCAAATGTACCCGGTTTTCCCAAAATTCCCAGGAAATTCCCATTCAAACGAATGGACATATTCATAGTTCTACAATGCTCTAAACTCTAAACATTTTGAGCCAGTTTTTAACCAGATTCCGACCTTTCAACCATCCCCCCACACTACTCTTCCGATATATCGAACGCAAAACGTGTTTTCCCTTTTCCAAAATTCACGGTTTTCCCGGAATTTTTTCCCCATTGACAATGAATGAACATTATACAATCTAATGCAGGGGTGCCCATTACGTCGATCGCGATCTACCGGTGGATGGCAGAGGGTGTGTCAGTCGATCGCCAGCCAGGCATTAATTAGCGATCATCAATCTTCACTATGATGTCACTTTCGTCACTTGATTGACATTCACGGCACCCGAGGGTCTTCTGGGCTGAGACTGGGTGCTGTGAGCTCAGTATTAAGACTGTATTATGACCGACAGGCAGGCAAGAAACACTTTTTATTTCAACACTCTCGCGCCGTACATGCCGTCAAAAGTCTAAAGGCTGACCGCACATTTCCTGTCTTCACAACAAAAGCGCTGCTCCATCCTGCCTGGGCTAACAAAATACGAGTCTCTGCAAGCTAGCGCACACAAGCTAGCAAGCTACGGAGTTTGCCGTCAATGTATTTCTTGTAAAGTGTTTTAAAACAAGTATAGAAGCTGGACAAATAAGATGCCAAAAACCAACCACTTCAATGTGGTATTGGACAGAAAGGAGGACTTTTTTTTTCTCCTCCACTCGAAAATGTGGACGTTATCAGCACTACTGTCTGATTCCAATCAATGCAAGTCATCAGAATCAGGTAATTGATTGAGACATCTTCTCTGAAAGTAACTTATATTCTTGTCTTCATGAAACAAGTGAATCTATATGTGTTAAACATGCTTATATTATCATTAAACACCTTTAACGTGTTAACTAAAACGTCTCTTTCATAAATAAATAAATGTAACCAAGGGTTTATATATGTCGCCTATACTGTATAGAACTACAAAATAACAAACACAGAGGCTCCAGTTTTACACGAGGACCACTTTATTTTAATTTTTTAATTTTTTTTATAAACCTTTATTTATAAATTTCAACATTTACAAACAGTTGAGAAATAATAATAAAAGTAAGTACAAAAACAGTACAAAACAGCGCCAGGGGGTTGTGAATTCAAAGTAACTAAAATAGAATGCAAAATATATATATATATAATAAACAAAGTTCAAAGCCATAGGCTCACTCAATTTCAGTAAATAACTTAAATTTGGAACACAGCATCATTGTTTTCACAGCTTTTTGGTTGTTATAGGTAGAGATTGTTTTAATGTACAGTTCTAAATCTTTTTAAAGGCACAAAAAACAGGTCGGGTATTGAGAAGCTTACATTTATGAATATAAAACTTAGCCAGTAGTATGATGAGGTTGCAAAGGTAAAAATTCCTTTTCAAATTTGTTTTCATACAGTGTAAATCCAAATAGCACATCTTTAAAACAAAGCACAATTTTTTCATGAATATTGTCCAGGATGAAGCAACAGATGCCCTGCCATAGTGATCGAGTGCTTTCACAAGTCCAAAACAGGTGGTAAACAGCTTTATTTTCTTTCTTTCAAAACCTCCGCTCCACTACGTGTCACCACTTCCACTCTTAGCGCCTTCAAAATAAGAGCTCAAGGCATATACTGCATAACAGCTTATAACAGGAACTTAAAGGCCTACTGAAACCCACTACTACCGACCACGTTGTCTGATAGTTTATATATCAATGATGAAATCTTAACATTGCAACACATGCCAATACGGCCGGGTTAACTTATAAAGTGCAATTTTAAATTTCCCGGGGAACTTCCGGTTCAAAACGCCTTTGGAGGATGACGTATGCACGTGACGTAGCCAGTTTAACAGAGGTATGGCTTCCCCATTGAAGCCAATACGAAATAGCTCTGTTTTCATCTCATTATTCCACAGTATTCTGGACATCTGTGTTGGTGAATCTGTTGCAATTTGTTCATTGCATTATGGAGAAAGAAGCTGAGCAAGCAAAGAAGAAAGTCGGTGCGAAGCAGAGTATTTTGCGAGGGAAGTCAGCAACACAACACAGTCGGTGTTTCATTGTTTACATTCCCGAAAGATGCAGTCAAGATCGAAGAACTCGGACAACAGAGACTCTTACCAGGAGGACTTTGACTTCGTTAACAGACGCAGACGCGATACCGTGAGTACGCTTCCAAACATTTGATCGCTTGCTATAACTAGATCGAGCTAGTAGCTAGGAGCTAGGAGCTAGCATAACAAACACCTAGGTGTTTGTTATGCGGGATTAATTTGTGGCATATTAAATACAAGCCTGGTTATGTTGTGGCTAATAGAGTATATATATGTCTTGTGTTTATTTACTGTTGTAGTCATTCCCAGCTGAATATCAGGTCCCACCCGCGCGCTTCCAAACATTTGATCGCTTGCCCGTATGTGCGTGTCATGTACGTAACTTTGGTTAAATATATAAGCTTTATGAACCTTGGGTTAGGTGAACGGTCCTTTGGGCTGAGTGAGTGTGTGTGTTGTGCAGGTGTTTGAATTGTATTGAGTTTGAGTTTGAGTTTGAGTTTGAGTTTATTTCGAACATGCAAGCATACAACATGATACATCACAATTTCCAGTTTCTCTTTTCAACATGTTCGAAAAGGAGTAGGAAGAAGCAGAGCTTATTTAATCCTACCCCTTTTCTTTACATAACAGTTGCAAAACTTTTTGTTCACTTCCTGTTCACAATTTTTTCACAATAAACTCCATAAGTAATCACAATAAAAATAAATAAATAAATAAATAATAGTAAGAATTTAATAATAATAATTGGTGAAGTAAGTCATATTTCATATGATGAGATAAGTAAGATTACTTTAAGAATGAATGAATGGATGGATGAAATAAATTTAGAATGTTTGTCATGGTTCTTCTTCTTTGTACTTTGTAAACACTTTAAGTTTGAAGAGTTTCTTGAAGTGTATCATATTAGTACATTGTTTGATTGCTTTGCGTAATCCATTCCATAATTTAATTCCACATACTGATATACTGAAGGTCTTAAGTGTTGTACGTGCAAACAAATGTTTTAAATGACGTTTTTCTCTAAGATTATATTTCTCCTCTTTTTTTGAGAAGAATTGTTGTATATTCTTGGGTAGCAGGTTATAGTTTGCTTTGTGCATAATTTTAGCTGTTTGCAAATTCACTATGTCGTGGAATTTCAGTATTTTTGATTCAATAAATAAAGGGTTTGTATGTTCTCTATATCCAACATTATGTATTATTCTAACTGATCTTTTTTGTTACACCGTTAATGAATGAAGTGTACTTTTGTAATTATTTCCCCATATTTCTACACAGTAGCTCAGATATGGTAACACTAGTGAGCAGTAGAGAATATGAAGGGATTTTTGGTCTAGAACATGTTTTGCTTTATTCATTATTGACGTGTTTCTTGCAACTTTATGTTGCATATTTTTTACGTGAGATTTCCAGTTCAATTTATCATCAATCATTATACCTAGAAATTTGGTTTCATTTACTCTTTCAATTTCTATTCCGTCTATTTGTATTTGTGTTTGACTTTCTCTTCTACTGTTACCAAATACCATTATCTTAGTTTTACTGAGATTCAACGACAGTCTGTTTTTGTCAAACCATCTTTTTAATTTGTTAATTTCTTCTGTTATTATTTGTATTATCTCCTGTGTGATCTCTCCTGAACAAAACGCTGTTGTATCATCCGCAAATAATACTAACTTTAAATCTTTTGTAACTTTACAAATGTCATTTATATAGAGATTGAATAATTTAGGTCCTAGTATTGATCCCTGAGGTACACCACAGGATATATTTAGCGTTGTAGACGTGTGTTCGCCTAGCTTCACGTATTGTTTCCTGTTCGTTAGATAACTTCTTATCCAGTTTAAGACTAAACCTCTGATGCCATATCGTTCTAGTTTTTTGATTAAAATATTGTGATTAATTGTGTCAAATGCTTTAGTTAGATCCATAAAAACCGCTGCCGCACATTTTTTACTATCTATTGCATTGGTAATTTCTTCTGTAATTTCAATTAAAGCCATTGAAGTTGAAACATTAGCTCTGTATCCATATTGGTTCTCTTCGAGTATTCTATTTTTATTTATGAAACTTTCTAATCTGTTATTGAACAGTTTTTCAATGATTTTAGAAAATTGTGGAAGTAGTCATATATATATAGTCATATATATATATATATATACATATATATATATATATATATATATATATATATATATATATATATATATATATATATATATATATATATATATATATATATATATATATATATATATATATATATATATATAAATACTTGTATAGCGCTTTTCTACCTTCAAGGTACTCAAAGCGCTTTGACAGTATTTCCACATTCACCCATTCACACACACATTCACACACTGATGGCGGGAGCTGCCATGCAAGGCGCTAACCAGCAGCCATCAGGAGCAAGGGTGAAGTGTCTTGCTCAAGGACACAACGGACGCGACTAGGTTGGTATATATATATATATATATATATATATATATATATATATATACACACATATATATATATATACATATACATATACATACATACATATGTATATACATACATATGTATATATGTGCATATGTATGTATATGTGTGTATATATGTGCATATGTATGTATATGTGTGTATGTATGTGTATATATATATATATATATACGTATATATACATACATACACACATATACATACATATGCACATATATTCACACATATACATACATATATACATATGTATGTATATATATATATATATACGTATATATACATACATACACACATATACATACATATGCACATATATACACACATATAGGAGGTGGTGGTGAAAGCATCATGCTGTGGGGATGGTTTTCAACGGGACGAACTGGGAGTCTAGTCAGGATAGAGGGAAATATGAATGCAGCAAGGTCCAGAGACATCCTGGATGAAAACTTCCCATCCAACCTGATGGAGCGTGAGAAGTGGTGCAAAGAGGAAACTCCCCAAAGATAGGTGTGCCAACGTGCACCGACAAAGTACTGAGCAAATGCCGTGATTACTTAGCGGTAACTGAGCACAAGTGTTCTCTCGATGGACATGACGATCACATGAGCGTTAATCTCGTCAGCAATCTACTTTTTTGCACGCGCACATACATCTAAGATAGCATGTGACTGACCTCACGTCCACCGTGAGTCCTGCAGAAGAACTCGGGTACACGTCAGGTAGCACTGCAGCTCAGGCAGCGGAGTTAGCCCACAAAGAGCCGGGAGCGTCAACGCAGCAAACAAACCCCCCCCCCCCACCCCCCCCCCCGCCGCCCGTCCGTCATTCGCGGGCTCTAATTCGGCAACGCCTCCGGGAAGCTGGCGGCCGGTTGCGAGTGTGTTAGCAGGGATGAATCACCGCTAGCCTGCGCCGTAACAACTAGAAAGCAATAAGGTGCACAGTGTGATGTTAGCGCTTTGGACAGACGCCTCTGGAGACTCTTGTGCACTCCCAACACGCTAAATATGCGCCTGTGTCAAATACCCCCCAAAACTTGTCCCAAATTCTATTATAGTTTTTTAGTTATTAACGTTTTATTGTTTTATGTCCTGTAATCAACGCGTTATTAACACTAGAAGTCCCAGCATTTTTCTGTCTACCTAGAAGACCCAGAGAGGGGTCATTTGGCCCGACGCTTTTCCCGAATACACTAATCACTCATTTTGTTATGGTAATGAGGCTGTTAGGGGCAGTTTGTCTAGGTAGACAGAAAAATTATACATGTGGGAAATGCCGAAAGGAGCAATGGCAGTGCCAGGATTGTGAGTGACTGCTCAAATGTATGTCAGTCACGTTTACATGGACATGGTTTTTCATTCTTTGTAAATATGCTTTTTTCTTTGTAAATTTTTTTTTTTAAACTATTTTTGGCACACAAAAATAACAATTGCTTCTGCAACAACCCTCCACACCAAAACTGGGAAAACAGTTGCTTTTTCATTCTTTGTAAATATGTTTTGTTTTGTATTTTTTTTAACAATAAATGTCAGAGTGTTGATCCCTTCATTCTGTTGATCCTTGCAAAAACACACACAACCTACCTCAGAACTAAAGCTTGAGCTGTAAGGTCCCCTCCCCCACACAGGCTCAAGTGGCCCCCTGCCGTGTGCCACTAACAGCCACATTTTCATAACAAAAGGAGTGTCCACAGGGGGGACTAGGGGTCAAATGACCCTCTTGTGTGTTTTCTAGGTAAAAGTGTCAATTGACCCTTCTCTGGGACTTCGCGTGTTAATCATAACTAGACCGCCGCCCCCCAACCTCCAGTATGTTAAAATCACCCCAAACCTGTTCCATTCGTTTGTGCTACGTTTTTGCTGCAAAATGTTTTGGTCTAACGATATAGTTTTTAAGTTAACGTTTTATGGTTTTATGTTAACGTGTTATTATTCATAACTAGATGGCAATTATTTATACATTTCCCCAATTTTGCATTTGTTTTAACTACATTAGTGCTGGAAAACATTTTGGTCTAACCATTATAGTTTTCTAAGTTATTGTTTTATGTTTTCATGTTATCAACATGAAACTGTATTGACTATAACTATACCCAATCCCCCCCTCCCCCAACTGTATCAAAATCCCACCAAAACTTTCCCATTCGTTTGTGCCACATTTGTGATACAAAATGTTTTGGTCTAACCATTTCATTTTAGTTATTAACCTTTTATGGTTTTATGTCATTAATGTGTTATCAACTTGTTATTAATCATAACTAGACCCCAATTATTTCAAAATCTCCCCAAATTTGTTCCATTTGTTTATACTGTGTGCTGCAAAAATGTGGTCTATTGTTGTTTTGAAGTTATTTTAGTTTTAAGGTTTCTTGTTATCAACGTGTAAATAACGTGTTACTGTATTAATTATAACAGACATCCCCCCCTAACTATATCAATATCACCCTAAACCTGTCCCATTCGTTTGTGCTGCAACATTTTTTGGTCGAACCAATTATATTTTTTTAGTCATTAACGTTTTATGGTTTTATGTTGTTAATGTGTAACTAACGTGTTTATTAATCATATCTAGACCTCCCCAAAAATCACCCCAAACTTTGTGCTGCAAAATCTTTTGGTCTATTATTGTAAATAACTTATTTTCATTTTATGGTTTGTTATTAACGTGTAAATAACGTGTTACTGTATTAATTGTAACTACATTTGGGGTAGTTTGGTCTAACTATTATAGTTTTTAAGTTATTATCGTTTTATTTCTTCGTGTTATTGAGGTGTAATTAACGTGATACTGTATTAATCATAACTAGACCCCATTAATAGCTTAACAACTATATTCCACACAATTGGTACTGGTTTGGGGAGCTGGTTATGGATATTGAAATGTTAATAACTTTCAAATATAATAATTGGACAAAACTTTTTGCAGCAACAACAAGTGGGACACGTTTGGGAAATGTTGACCGAGTTGGGGCCGGGGGGAGGCGGATGGGGGTTGTCTAGCTATCTAGCTATGGTTAGTATAACACGTTAATTACACGTTAATAACGTTAACTTAAAAACTATAATACTTACACCAACAATGTTTGCAGCACAAACTATTGGTACTGGTTTGGGGAGGTTTTCACATGGTAGGGGGAGATGGTTACAAATATTGAAACGTTAATTTTAAAAGATGATAATTGGACAAACATTTTTGCGGCACAAACCAGCAACAAACACATGGGACACGTTTAGATGATTTTGACATAATTGGGGGAGGGGGGGGGTCTAGTTATGATTAATAACACGTTAATAACACGTTAATAAATTGTAATAGGGTGATTTTGATATAGTTGGGGGCGTGCCTAGTTATAATTACTACAGTAACACATCATTTACACGTTAACATGAAACCATGAAACGAAAATAACTTAACAACAATAATTGACCAAATTGCATGCAGCACAAACGCAGTAAAAACAAATGGAACAAAATTGGGGAGATGTTGACATAGCTGGGGGTATAGTTATGATTAATGACACGTTAATATCATAACACAATAAGCCGCTAATAACTTAAAAACTAATAGCTAGACCAAAACTTTTTGAAGCCCAAACAACAAAATTGGGGAGATTTTGACATAGTTGAGGGCGTAGTTATGAATAATAACACGTTAATAACAACATGAAGTTAATAACTTAAAAACTGTACAGCACAAACAAAGCGCAAACAAATGGGACAAGTTTGGGGCGATTTTGACACAGTTGGGGGACGGGGGGGAGGGGGGGGGTCTAGTTATGATTAATACAGTAACACCTTAATTACACGTTAATGACATAAAACAATAAAACGTTAACTTAAGAACTACTATAGTAAGACCAAAAATTTTGGCATCACAAACCAATTAGATTTTGATGAAGTTGAGGGGGGCGGGGGGAATCTAGCTTTGGTTCATTACACGTTAATTACACATTAATAACAGAAAACATTAATAAATGAAAAGCTCTAAGGGTTAGACCAAACATTTTTGCTGCACAAATGATTGGTACAGGTTTGGGGAGGTGTTGACAAGGAAGGGGGAGATAATAAACAATATATTAATTGGACAAACATTTTTGCAGCACAAACGTAGCACAAACAAATGGAACACAGTAAATGTATTTTAGTGTAACTTACAAACCACAGCTCTCAGCAACATCGAGACATTTTTGTCATCACAAAAAAATGTTTCCTTACATACACAATGTTGACATCAATAGTTATATTTTGATAAAGACGGGGTAAAACAAGTGCACTCATAATGGCGCAACAACAACAACAAACACGGCTGTAGACGCAAAGTTAAATCATGAAATGCAACCTTACTCGAGCAAAAACAATACATGATCTATCCGGGAGAGTCTTGATACCAATTTCCTTGACCCAGCCACACACAAAGAAGTTTTTCCAAGTCTTATCTTTTTTGTCGTGTAGAATGACGTCTGGAGCGCCAGATAGTTCGACATGTCTGGGAACGCGCCCAACAAATAATCCTTGATATAAATATTTTTTTGATGACATGGCATAGTTTGCGGTTTTTGCTCGAATCTGCTTTTAGTGGTAAGATCTAGGCCCCTTGCGTACTCTGTTTGGTGCACAGTAGCCATGTTGCTTTGGTGGCCCGCCACTTTTACTTCCTTTCAAAAGTCACGTGACCGAATACAACCTTGCATTCTTTTAGCACAAAGTAGTCTAGGGGGTCGGTGGTAGCATCCAGATTTTAGCATTAGACAGCTAAAGTTGTGCATTTTGCGTGATGGCCCTACAGTTCAGTTGCTAGCATGACGAAGCAAGAGAGTCCATTTGGCATTTGCGATTCGATGTTAGGAAGCTGATGTTAGCGTTAGGTCAACTTGATCTTGTCAGAAGCTAGCATGCGGATGTTATGATATAGATAGCGTTAGCGTGCGGACCGAAACAGGTTGATGTTAGCGTTCTAGCTCTAAGTCGTCCTTTTTGATGACTCCTACTTCACGCGGTGGTAACGTTCTAAAGACCGAAGTGAGCGCTGGCGGTGTTGCCGCGCGCTCGCGTGCATAAAATGCCGTTTCAGCTGATTCGTAGTCTGCAGTCGTGCGGCCGCCATTGCCGCCGCGCCGTCCTTTTTGTCCTTGCACCAGGTGCCGGCGTCGTGCTGTACGACTCATTAGGACGAGTCATCTCAGAGCCTGACCGACACGTTAAAACCAGCCGCGGGGCCACGAGCGAGTCGCCGCGACCGGAGGGAAAAAAAGCCATGGCGAGCACGCGGCGAGTGAGTGAGTCATCAATCAGAGAGAGGGGGAATCCTGGGAACAGCCTTCATTAGCAGAGTGCGCGCCGACTGCCAACCTGCCGGCGCACGCGTCTTTGACTGGCACCTCAGAGCGGCCATGTCTCGGCATGCACGCGAGGAGGAGGGGCTAAGGAAGCAGGGTGATAATTGTAAAAACACTCAGAGGAAGGTGATGAAGATGAGGGGAGCAGCTGCTTCTTGTTAGTTGTTACATCACCTTGTGTGTGTGTGTGTGTGTGTGTGTGTGTGTGTGTGTGTGCGTGTGTGTGTGTGTGTGTGTGTGTGTGTGTGTGTCGCTATCAAGCTTCATGGCCACAGCAACCAGGAGATCTTTGAATTCCCAAACAAGCTCCAGATTGAATTAGTAGGAGAGCAGCTTGATTACATGCATCTTTGTGACGTACGAGAGTCAGGGGATGTGGCATTTTGGGGCAAGCGTGCAAAATTTCTACAGAAGAAGAAATAAATGATGCTGTGCAACAAGCATAGGAAAGTATTCACAGCGCCTCCCTTAATCCACATGTTATGCTCCAGCTTTATTCCACAATGGCATGAGTTCATATTCTTCCTTCAAAATTCTACACGCAATACCCCACAATGAAAATGTGAAGTTTTTTTTTGTTCTTGTTTCTTTTTAATGAATTTGCAAATTCATTAAAAACTAGATGAGGCAATTTCTGAAGGAATTGTGTGTGAATGCTCCAATGCTGAAGTTGAACTGAAATGCTGACAGAATGTTGTATGAATGTAAGAATAGTTTGAATGTTGGAATGGTTTGAATGTTGAAGAGTTTGAATTTTCGAGAAAATTGGAATTTGGTTTGGAACTTGGGAAAGTGAAGTGAAGTGAATTATATTTACATAGCGCCTTTCTCTAGTGACTCAAAGTGCTTTACATAGTGAAACCCAATATCTAAGTTACATTTAAACCATTTAAACATTTAAAGTGTTAGTTTGAATGTCCAGGATGAGTGGGATGTGTTGATGTTGGAATGGTTTGAATAGTTTGAAAAATATGGGAATTGTGAAACTTGGAAAAATGTCCCATTCATTTCAATGGGAACTTCCTGGAAATTTGGGAATTTGCGGAAAAGCTGGATTTTTTTAAATTGAGCATGAATGTCCTGAATGAGCTGAATTGGTTGGTGTTGGAAATGTTTAAATCGGTCAAGAAATGTTGACGTAGTAACAGTTTGTTCATTGGTATTACGGAATTTCGGGAAAACCGGGAATTTTTCAAGTTCTTAAAGCAACTTGTTTTTTTTGTCCTGACTAAGAGGAATGTTTTGACAGTGGAAGGGTTGAAGTGGGTTGAAAATGTGAAAGGACTCATCGCACTAAAAAGGTTGGAAATAAGGTTAGAAAAAAACGGGAATTCCTGAAAATGTGTTGAACGTGAAAACATGGTTGTTTGAATTTTCAGGATGAATTGAATATGTTGAAGGTGGAATGGTTTGAATCGGTTGAAAAATGTGGGAATTGTGGAAGTTTGAAAAATGGGTCATTCAATTTGAATGGGGAAAATGTCCCCAAAAACTGGGAATTCTAGGAAATCCGGGATTTTTTTATTTTTGAAAGGGAGCACACAATTCCTGAACAGGCTGAATATTTTGGAGTTGGAACGGTTTGAATCGAATAAAAAATGTGGGAGTTGTGGAACTTTTAAAAATGTCTCATTTTTTTGGGAAAAGCGGGAATTTTTTGGAAAATGCTAAAAAAAAAAAAAGTGAATGTTTTGAATTAGTTGGTGTTGGAATTTTTCAAATTGGTCAATAAATGTTGAAGTAGTAACATTTTTAACTGAGACATTGTATTACAGAATTCTCGGAAATTCTGGAAAACTGGGAAATTTTTCCAGTTCAAAAAACAACTTTGTTTTTTGTCCTGATTATGAAGAATTATTTGACAGTGAAACGATTAAAGTGGGTTGAAAAATGTGGAAGGAGTAGTCGACAGAAAAAAGGGTTTGGAAAAATGTGATTTCTGGAAATTCCTGGAATTGTATTGAATTTTTAAAAAAAATTATAGTTTGAATATCCAGGATGAGTTGAAGGTGTAATGGTTTGAATCGGTTAAAAAATGTGGAAATGATGGAAGTTTGATAAGTGGCCTGGAAAACCTGGAGTTCTGGGAAATCTGGGAATTTTTGGAATTTGTCAAGGGAAAGCCCGCAATTCCCGAATAGGCTGAACAGTTTGAAGTTGAAACGGTTTGAAAGGGATGAAAAATCTGGAGAAGAAGAAGAAGAAGAAGAAGAAGAATAAATAGATGAATTTTGGTGTAGAAAACCATGTGTGAATGCTTTGGAGCAAAAAAAATAATCAGGTATTTATAGCCTTAGTTTAACTTTGATGATGTACCTTTGGCAGCAAAACACTGCCAGTAAGATTTGGTACCGAAAAAAAAATTGACATTGTCGGAAATGTTGGCACCGCAACAGGCATTGTCGACAAATAAATATGTTGGTGGATATTTATGACATGTTTTCATATTCTTGTACACGTTTATGGTTTTTGTGTGTTTCAACCTTTTTCAAGTAAAAAAAAAAAGCATATTTAAAGGCCTACTGAAACCCACTACTACCGACCACGCAGTCTGATAGTTTATACATCAATGATGAAATCTTAACATTGCAACACATGCCAATACGGCCGGGTTAACTTATAAAGTGCAATTTTAAATTTCCCGCTAAACTTCCGGTTGAAAACGTCTTTGGATGATGACGTATGCGCGTGACGTAGCCAGTGAAACAGAAGTATCGGTACCCCATTGAAAACAATACAAAATAGCTGTTTTCATCTCATAATTCCACAGTATTCTGGACATCTGCATTGGTGAATCTTTTGCAATTTGTTTAATGAACAATGAAGACTGCAAAGAAGAAAGTTGTAGGTGGGATCGGTATATTAGCGGCTGGCTGTAGCAACACAACCAGGAGGACTTACTTGGATAGCAGACGCGCTAGCCGACGCTAGCCGCTAGCCGCCAACCGCATGGATGATCGGGTGAAGTCCTTCGTCGCGCCGTCGATCGATGGAACGCAGGTGAGCACGGGTGTTGATGAGCAGATGAGGGCTGGCTGGCATAGATGGAGCGCTAATGTTTTTATCATAGCTCTGTGAGGTCCGGTTGCTAAGTTAGCTTCAATGGCATCGTTAGCAACAGCATCGTTAAGCTTTGCCAGGCTGAGAATTATTAACCGTGTAGTTACATGTCCATGGTTTAATAGTATTGTTGATCTTCTGTCTATCCTTCCAGTCAGGGATTTATTTATTTAGTTTCTGTCTGCATTTGAGCCAGATGCTATCACGTTAGCTCAGTAGCTAAAGAGCTTCGCCGATGTATTGTCATGGAGATAAAAGTCACTGTGAATGTCCATTTCGCGATCTCGACTCTCATTTTCAGGAGGATATAGTATCCGAGGTGGTTTAAAATACAAATCCGTGATCCACAATAGAAAAAGCAGAGAGTGTGGAATCCAATGAGCCAGCTTGTACCTAAGTTACGGTCAGAGCGAAAAAAGATATGTCTTGCACTGCATCTAGTCCTTCACTCTAACGTTCCTCATCCACAAATCTTTCATCCTCGCTCAAATTAATGGGGTAATCGTCACTTTCTCGGTCCGAATCCCTCTAGCTGCATTGAAAACAATAGGAAAATATGAGGAGGCGAACAACTGACTACGTCACGCTACTTCCGGTAGGGGCAAGGCTTTTTTTTATCAGAGACCAAAAGTTGCAAACTTTATCGTCGTTGTTCTATACTAAATCCTTTCAGCAAAAATATGGCAATATCGCGAAATGATCAAGTATGACACATAGAATGGATCTGCTATCCCCGTTTAAATAAAAAAAATTCATTTCAGTAGGCCTTTAATTTCAGTACTGTTTAAACTATGTGAACGTATGGCTCGGTTTGTCCAAACCAAACAAACTTACTGACGACCCAAAGAACTACCGCCCTAAATCACGGACTCTTACGAGATCTCAAAAATATCCGGGCGTAATCCAGTGATAAAAGGAGGTACTAATAAGGCGAAACACAAAACCTTGTTTCTTGTCCTTTCAGAGAAGCAGAAGCAAATAAACCTCTTGATTTTTTGCAGCAAGCAACAATACAACAGTAACGTCATCCCTGGTGAGCGTGTCACAACAACCAGTCCTCTGTTTCCATTTAGCTGTCCAGGATATGCCTGTACATTATTCTCTAATCTTGGACCTCTGGAATTGGCATGTCCTCATCCATTTGTGTCGACAAGATGAAATTAAGTCTGAAAACCTTTGACAAGTTGACATCATGTCCGTCGCCGCCCATTAGGATTTTACAAAGTGTAAAATACGATCCGCCTTGAAGATGGGTAATTTATTTTGAAAGTAAACCAGATACTTTATTTTGTGCATCTATTTTGAAATTAAGTCTGAAAACCTTTAACAAGTTGACTTCATGTCCGTCGCCTGCCCAATAGGATTTTACAAAGTGTAAAATACGATCCGCCTTGAAGACGGGTATTTTATTTTGAAAGTAAACCAGATACTTTATTTTGTACATTTATTTTGAAATTAAGTTTGAAAACCCAACAAGTTGACTTCATGTCCGTCGCCGCCCATTAGGATTTTACAAAGTGTAAAATTCGATCCGCCTTGAAGATGGGTATTTTGTTTTGAAAGTAAACCAGATACTTTATTTTGTGCATTTATTTTGAATTTAAGTCTGAAAACCTTTGATAAGTTGACTTTGTGTCCCTCGCCGCCTATTAGAACCTTACAAAGTGTAAAATACTATCCGCCTTGAAGAGGGGTATTTTATTTTGAAAGTAAACCAGATACTTCATTTTGTGCATTTATTTTGAAATTAAGTCTGAAAACCTTTAACAAGTTGACTTCATGTCCGTCGCCTGCCCATTAGGATTGATTGATTGATTGAGACTTTTATTAGTAGGTTGCACAGTGAAGTACATATTCCGTACAATTGACCACTAAATGGTAACACCCGAATAAGTTTTTCAACTTGTTTAAGTCGGGGTCCACTTAAATTGATTCATGATACAGATATATACTATCATATATACTATCATCATAATACAGTCATCACACAAGATAATCACATTGAATTATTTACATTATTTACAATCAGGAGTGTGGAGGATGGGTGGGGTGGGGGGGTGGGGGGGGTAGTGGACATAGAGAGAGAGAGAGAGAGAGAGAGAGAGAGAGAGAGAGAGAGAGAGAGAGAGAGAGAGAGAGATCAGAAGGCATAAGAAAAAGAAAAAGAATCTGCATTTGATTGTTTACATTTGATTATTAGCAATCCGGGGAGGGTGTTAGTTTAGGGTTGTAGCTGCCTGGAGGTGAACTTTTATAGCGGTTTTGAAGGAGGATAGAGATGCCCTTTCTTTTATACCTGTTGGGAGCGCATTCCACATTGATGTGGCATAGAAAGAGAATGAGTTAAGACCTTTGTTAGTTCGGAATCTGGGTTTAACGTGGTTAGTGGAGCACCCCCTGGTGTTGTGGTTATGGCGGTCATTTACGTTAAGGAAGTAGTTTGACATGTACTTCGGTATCAGGGAGGTGTAGCGGATTTTATAGACTAGGCTCAGTGCAAGTTGTTTAACTCTGTCCTCCACCTTGAGCCAGCCCACTTTAGAGAAGTGGGTAGGAGTGAGGTGGGATCTGGGGTGGAGCTTACAAAGTATGAAATACGATCCGCCTTGTATTTTATTTTGAAAGTAAACCAGACACTTTATTTTGTACATTTATTTTGAAATTAAGTTTGAAAACCTAACAAGTTGACTTCATGTCCGTCGCCGCCCAATAGGACCTTACAAAGTGTAAAATTCGATCCGCCTTGAAGACGGGTATTTTATTTTGAAAGCAAACCAGATACTTTATTTTGTGCATTTATTTTGAAATTAAGTCTGAAAACCTTTGACAAGTTGACTTCATGTCTTTCGCCTGCCCATTAGGACCTTGCGAAGTGTGAAATACAATCCACCTTGAAGACGGGTATTTTATTTTGAAAGTAAACCAGATATTTCATTTTGTGCATTTATTGTGAAATTAAGTCTGAAAACCTTTGACAAGATGACTTCATGTCCGTCGCCACCAATTAGGACCTTACGAAGTGTAAAATATGATCCGCCTTGAAGAAGGGTATTTTATTTTGAAAGTAAACCAGATACTTGATTTTGTGCATGGCTCCCTGTCCAACACGAGCAGATTTTAGCTAAATTGAAAGGATTTGTTGCGGAGTCTGGCAAAAATAGGAGGTTGGAGGTTTACAATACAATATCAAACCGTCTAAACATTTGATATAATTTCTCGAGAACTTAATCCGGCATCTTATGTATGAAAGTCCATATTTTATGTCAAATGAGCGTAAAAAAGACATCGTAAGGAGGGGGCGTCCAAACTGCCTCTTCCATTTGGTCCGCGAGACGTCACGAGTTCAACAAAGCATCACACCGCCGAGTGCTTCCAAATTAAAATACCAGGCAGTTTCTGAACGCTTCTTATTTGCTGCCATATAATGGACCATGTGAGTAAATCAAATCAATAACCCTTGAAAGTACGTTGAAATAGTAGCACAGCATTTACCTATATGACATAAAACCTTGCCGAGTCACGATGCAAAAAAACAAATGCACCCACATAACCTGCTCACTGAACTTTGTGGATATTATGAAAAACATCCAAACACCATAACAAAATAATAATGACACCCATTTAAATCCATTACAAAGCATGATGGGAAAAATGCAAAACACTCTCCACACTTATCCATGTTTGGTGCATTTTAGCTGCTTGATATTTCTGATTGATTACAAAACTTGAAGGAGGTCGTCACGGAAGTAAGCAAGGTAGGAGTCAAACTTTCACATACTCTTAATATCCAATTATGATAATTATATATCCATCATATTAATATAATATGGACATGCATTTGGCCCGTGGTCAAAAAGTTTGGACACCCCTGTCTTCGGGTATCCTAAAGACAACCACAGTCTACTTTTACTGGAGGTGCTGCAGCAGGGTTTGCATTTTTGGACTTTTGGCTGCGTTTTAGTGCCTTCCTGGCCTTTGACTTCTATTGTCCTAAAAACACACACACACACACACACACACACACACACACACACACACACACACACACACACACACACACACACACACACACACACACACACACACACACACACACACACACACACACACACACACACACACACACACACACACACACACACACACACACACAAAGACATGTTTTATGTCCACAGAGGCCCCAGACATGCTTTGTACTTCACTCCTGTGCACGAGGCAGTATTTTGTTTTTTTGATATTGGTCATAAACAACATTAAAGCCATTTAAAAAGATGGAAGAGTGAGACCTCCTTGACTGGACAACAAGGTGTTCCCCATAAAAAATAAATCTGAGATGCACACACTGCCCCCTGTTGGCACCTGCAGGTGCCACAACAACAACATCAAAAATGCAAAGCTCCAAATATAAACGGAATACAATGATTTGCAAATCCTTTTCAACCCATATTCAATTGAATGCACTACAAAGAAAAGATATTTGATGTTCAAACTCATAAACTTAATTTTTTTTTTTGCAAATAATAATTAACTGGGAACGGGCATGTTCACCACTGTGTTACATGGCCTTTCCTTTTAACAACACTCAGTAAACGTTTGGGAACTGAGGAGACACATTTTTTAAGCTTCTCAGGTGGAATTCTTTCCCATTCTTGCTTGATGTACAGTTTAAGTTGTTCAACAGTCCGCGGGTCTGCGTTGTGGTATTTTAGGCTTCATAATGCGCCACACATTTTCAAAGGGAGACAGGTCTGGACTACTGGCAGGCCAGTCTAGTACCCGCACTCTTTTACTATGAAGCCACGTTGATGTAACACGTGGCTTGTATTTATATATGTATATATATATATATATATATATATATATATATATATATATATATATATATATATATATATATATATATATATATATATATATATATATATATATATATATATATATATATATATATATATACACACATATATATACACATATATATATATACATATATATACATACACATATATATATATACACTACCGTTCAAAAGTTTGGGGTCACCCAAACAATTTTGTGGAATAGCCTTCATTTCTAAGAACAAGAATAGACTGTCGAGTTTCAGATGAAAGTTCTCTTTTCCTGGCCATTTTGAGCGTTTAATTGACCCCACAAATGTGATGCTCCAGAAACTCAATCTGCTCAAAGGAAGGTCAGTTTTGTAGCTTCTGTAACGAGCTAAACTGTTTTCAGATGTGTGAACATTATTGCACAAGGGTTTTCTAATAATCAATTAGCCTTCTGAGCCAATGAGCAAACACATTGTACCTTTAGAACACTGGAGTGATAGTTGCTGGAAATGGGCCTCTATACACATATGTAGATATTGCACCAAAAACCAGACATTTGCAGCTGGAATAGTCATTTACCACATTAGCAATGTATAGAGTGTATTTCTTTAAAGTTAAGACTAGTTTAAAGTTATTTTCATTGAAAAGTACAGTGCTTTTCCTTCAAAAATAAGGACATTTCAATGTGACCCCAAACTTTTGAACGGTAGTGTGTGTATATATATATATATATATATATATATATATATATATATATATATATATATATATATATATATATATATATATATATATATATATATATATACATATATACATATATATATACATACAGGTATATATATATATATATATATATATATATATATATATATATATATATATATATATATATATATATATATATATATATATATATATATATATATATATATATACACCTGTATGTATGTATGTGTATATATATATATATATATATATATATATATATATATATATATATATATATATATATATATATATATATATATATATATATATATATATATATATATATATATATAAATACATGTATTCACCCAAATGTTTATATCACACATTGCCCAGAAGGCTTAATGCTGTAGATGAGAACTGGAAATGGGTAAGCGGTACGAGTGTGAATGAGAGTTATGTGGTTTCAGTCAAAGTGTTCCTGCCTTGTCTACACAAGAAACACACATTTTAATTAGATAGTTGACACGCTCATCTCAGAATCGAATTGGATCGGCAAAAATGACGACTAGCCGAAATGTTGCAGGCATTCCTGTAACATTGTAATACCTACACAGTCAATTTTCAAGGAAACATTCTGAACCAAAAATAAGTAATACTCACTAAACATGCCTTGCGCCCTTTGCCTTCACGTGACAGCCTGTGTCCAGGTTAGTACTCCCAGCGCAGGTGGCTAACAATGCCCAAAGATGAAGGCTGAACTCCCAGCGGGACCAAAGAACATGTCTGCACACTCTTTCTCAGCAAAAGGTGAGAGTCTGGGGATAAACGTGCCAGCCAAATGGCCAATAGAACACCTCATCCAGACTGATGCCTACCCAGCACATGACATGACGCGACACGGAATAAAGTGCATGTAGGGGAGGCGGAAGTTCAAGGTTGCAGCTCAAGTCACTCCTGGAATGAGCCTTTACCATGAAATATAATCATATTTGTGTTCATACTCAAACGGGTCATGTTATGATTTATTTTTCTACTTTAAAACAGTTCATTTTTGTCGACATAACACATAATGATGGTTCTTTTACATAGGTAAAGACCTACACTTGTACAGAGTCTTTATCTCTCCAATGCTAAGTCCTGAACATATACATGTGTATATTGACAATAAAATGTGTTTCTACACTCTGTCATGTTAATAGTTTTACTGCACTGCCGCTTTGACCATTTGTGAACAATTGCTGGTTATACAGTAAGTTACGCTACGAGCTACATCGCGAACGTAACAACGGATCATCCTACTAACTGGTCCACTGCCAAACACAGTAGGCACTGATCCATTTAAAAGTAGTTTTTAGGAAAATTATTCCTTATTTTGCTGGAGTGGCGCAGTTGTCTAACATTAGAACGCTAAGCTAGCAACACAACAACATCGAGCTAACAATGCTAACATTTCGTTCACACATTTCTACTGTTATTACGTACCGCTTCATGGTCTCCTCCATTGCCACAAATAGTGGGCACCGAGCCCGCCTTTAAAAGCGATTATCTTTTTGTGAAGCTCTGGTATGGTTTGGTATGGTGTGCTCTTTGTTGTCATTGCACAAGTACAACGAAATGTCATTCTCACCACAAACCCGTTCAAGATTAGACAAACAAACATTGTGTAGAGAACAGAACAGGATCGCTGATGGGTGGCCACCAGTGTTGGGACTAACGTGTTACAAAGTAACGCGTTACTGTAACGCCGTTACTTTCGGCGGTAAATAGTAATCTAACACGTTATTTTTAATATTCAGTAACTCAGTTACTGTTACTACATGATGCGTTACTGCGTTATTTTATGTTATTTTTTATGTAGTATCGGCTAGAAACTGAGAAGATCTGAGTGTGTTTTATTGGAGCGCTGCAGATAGGGATGATGTTTGATAAGAAATTATCAAGTTCGAGCCTATTATCGAATCCTCTTATCGAACCGATTCCTTATCGATTCTCTTATCGAGTCCAGATAGGTTGTTGTATATGGGAAAAAAAACACAATATTTGGTTTAACAAAAGCTCACTTTTATTATATAAGAAAACAATTTAATCTAATAAATAAATACATATTGACTTTTACCCCCCTAAAAAAATAAAATAAAATAAATAAATATTAACTGTTGTTACCCAAAGTATATTAAGTGTGATTTTTCAGAAAAACAAATATATACAGTAACACAAAAACAACCTGTCTCTGTGATCACTATAGGTGTATAAATAATAATATAGTGTTAAATAAAATCAGTCCCTTGGTTACAAAACTGAAAATAATACAGCTCTCCAAAAAGTGCAATTCTGCTGCTAATTGACATAACTGTTTGTTATGATGCTTTGACATTTTTGCACTTTATTTCTTTATTGAAAGAAAATTCTATGAAGAGAAAAGTTGTTTGCAAATGTGGTTACAATGCTAAAAAATGAAAAGTTAAAGCTAAAAAAATAAATACACTTCATTGAGTTAACATTATTTCTTTATATAGGGGGAAATATGTTATGAGCTAGGGAATATAACAACTACACTACCCAGCATGCAACGGGAGTGACGAGCATGCGCGGTAGCCCCGAAAAGTGTTGCATATCGTCACCCGGCAGCTAAGAATGAGGTTATTATGAGCACGCTGTGAAAGTAAACGTCAAGAACTCAGCCAACACGCCTCGTCTGCATGATTTATAATTAGACAGACAACACATATACAGTGTGATTTTGTTTTGTTTACAAGTAAAGAAAAACAAAAGTTATAAAAGGGAGATGTCATATATGTATGTGCTGCGGTTGCTTTAAGAACGTTGCGACAGCTGCCGTAAAGGAGGTGCGTTGCTAGCCTGGTTGTTATGTTTCAGGTTGGTCGTAAAAGTGTTCGTGTATTTTTACCCTGCTCAAATTTCTCAGTAAAGTTATTCATTGGATTATACCTTTTTGTTTTGAACTTTATTACACCTTGGAGCGCTTTTTCCCGTCCATTTTTTTCCCTGCTTTCCCTATTTGCGCCTAATGACTGAGCTACATGACGCCATTTCTTGTGATGTCACACGGAGCATTTCTGGTCGGGACGGGATTCGTCCTGAGGGATTCGAATAAAGAACCAACTCTTTTTATTTACTATAGTGGTCTCGATAACGGGTACCGGTTCTCAAAAAGGGATTCGAGTCCGAGGACTCGGTTCATTTCTTAGCAAACAACCGGGAAAACCGGTTTCGAGTATCATCCCTAGCTGCAGAAGAGGCGACAGAGAAGAGGCGCGCTCTTTGTGTGTGTGGGAGGGGGCGTGTCTGTGTTTACTAACAAGACGTCATGGCGAAGCCCGAAGCCGAGTTTCTTAACTTGGAGATATTCTCACTACTTTTCTTTTGTCAACCACAAAGAAAAGAACATTTTAGTTAAATGTAAGTTGTGTCTTGGATCAAAGATCCTATCCTGGCAATTCAAATCTGCTGAAACAGCTACAAAAGCAACATGCTTCGACGAAGCTAGTAAAGAGAGACACACTTCACCTCCTAAGCAACAGCGGCTGGATTTTAACGAGGTACTGCTAGCCAGGACAACAATGATAGAGCCATTGCAGCACTGAAGGTACACACACTCTGTCAATTCTCTTATATACTCTTTCATTCTAGACTTCTAGAGTGTTTGATTATCACATCACTCTAAATGTATAGTTTATAAAGTTCACAAACATAAAGAGGGATGCTAGTGGGCCAGGCCAATCTTTCCTTATCTCTAAACTAAAACTGGGGAAATGTGTGGCGCAGGGGTCGGGAACCTTTTTGGATGAGAGAGCCATGGAAGCCAAATATTTTAAAATGTATTTCCGTGAGAGCCATATAATATTTTTTTTAACACTGGATACAACTAAAATCGTGCATTTTTAAGTAAGACCAACATTAGAGTATAACATGTCTGTTATTCTTTTTAATAACATTTTTATTTTGAAACTAACTAATAATGAATAAAATGCTTCTTACCATTAATGCGACTTCTTGAACAGGTGCGGTAGAAAACGGATAGATGGATTAAAATGCATGAGAATGTTTTATATTTTGAACGTTATCTTTAACACTGATTACCAGTGGAATTATTAATTACTTATTGTGTTAAGCAATGTCAGCTAAAATTCATCTGAGAGCCAGATGCAGTCATCAAAAGAGCCACATCTGGCTCTAGAGCCATAGGTTCCCTACCCCTGCTGTAGCATGTTCTGGGCTTCAGACATGATTTTATTTCAGAATTCCTTGAGAGAAAAAAACGCCTGGTTAGGCTTTGTGTATGTTGTGTGCCTTCCTTGGTTTAACAGCTATGTTGTTATTATGCTGTTTGTTACTTATGTATGTTATGTTGCAGCTATTTAAAATAGTTTTGTCAATTTGTTCTGGCCTGAAACAAATTGGCCCTTTGAAACATATCTTTGTCTTTGTGTGTTGTATGTAGACCACATTGCTTAGCAGAGTTCAGTGATGCAAATGCATGTCAAGTTGATCAACACATTGTATTACTCTCCAGTGCAATAACAGTACTGAAACGAAGGCTAAAAAGGCATTAAAGGGGGCCTTAAAAAAAATAAATAAATAAATAAATAATATATATATATATATATATATATATATATATATATATGTAACTAAATAGTTACTTTTCACAGTAAAGCATTACTTTTTGGTGTAAGTAACTGAGTTAGTAACTGAGTTACTTTTGAAATAAAGTAACTAGTAACTGTAACTAGTTTTCAGTAACTAACCCAATACTGGTGGCCACTTACGGCGCCACGTAAAAGGTGGGTAAAAGGCGGACGCTGGGGGAGGATGAGTCAAAAAAAAGTACATTTCAGACTCGGCTCCTATTGAGGGAGCCCAGTGTGGTGTGGACAGAGAAAAAAACTCCATAGCAAAGCACACATACATGTTACGTTTCCATATGAATTGGGAAATTGTGTTAGATATAAATATAAACGGAATACAATGATTTGCAAATAATTTTCAACCCATATTCAGTTGAATATGCTACAAAGACAACATATTTGATGTTCAAACTGATAAACTTTTTTTTTTTGCAAATAATCATTAACTTTAGAATTTCATGCCAGCAACACATGACAAAGACAATATATATATATATATATATATATATATATATATATATATATATATATATATATATATATATATATATATATATATATATATATATATATATATATATATGTATATATATATATACACACACACACACACACACACACACACACACACACACACACACAGTTTAGTCCGACGCAGCTAGTAAACGGAAAAATATTTATTTTCCCTAAAATTTAGTGGGTGGGCTCTATAGTCCGGAATAAAACGTGTTAAACCCAATGTTTGGCCATATGATAACCAAGACGGTCGGAAATATTTGCGCTAATATTTGCCGAAAAACTGAATCCTACAAAAAGCATTGCACCCCAGTTTGAAGTATTGTTATTATTATCATTTCACTGACTGGAGGGTTGTACTGTTGAATAGTAAAACATGGAGTGTCCAGTCTGACGTCACTTTCAGGTGACTTTTTCCCCCTTCCAGTACATTTTTGCTGTATTCTGGCCAGAAAGTTTGTTACATAATTTTTTCGGTCAGGTGCAAGCCTGGCTCAGGGAGGAGGACGCCCCTGCCATGCAGAGTCCCCAGGGAATGTACCAACTAGTCCTTTCAACAAATTCCAAGAGGGAGTTTTTCATGGTAAATTTTAACATTTCAATGTACAATTGGCAGGTATTCCACAATACCCCAAAGCCAAACAAGTCCTTCATTTTTTAAAGGACATAAAAACATTTTGGATTCTTGTTTTTCCAACTATTTTTGCCCATATTTGTTTGAATGCCACAAAGCACAAGTCATCTATTTGTTCTTTTTTTCCCAATCGTTTATTTATTTATTTTTTTGACGGCCTTCTTCTCCCACAGTTTTCATCCTATCAGAACTGTTCACGTATCAAAAGGTTCGTCTCGGCCAGGAATCGCGATTTTACATTTTTCATATTCCCAAATATCCCAGTTTACCAGGAATTCCAGGGCATCGAAAATGAATGGGCCAATTTTTTTACTTCCACAATTCCCATATTTCTCAATGCATTGGAACTGTCACACCATCCACACACTCCACTCACCCTGGACATTCAAGCCAATATATTTTCCATGTCAAAATGTTCCCTGATTACCAGGGATCCACCATCAGAGTGTTTTCCTTACTCTGGAAGTTTAAGATATTATTTTTCGGCGCCAGAAAAATTTGCATTTTTTCTGGTATTTCCCATTTTCTGGAGCGCCTATTCTCTAATAAAAATTGTCACTACTTTCACATTTCTCAAAAGATTTGCAAAATTCCAATGCCAACCCACTCAGTTCATTCAGGGCAATTGTGCTATGTCACATATTTCACAAAATTTTCAATTTTCTCGAAACTACGACATTTCCATGAAATTCTGATTGAAATAAATGGGGATTTTCGAAGTGCAACAACTCCCACATTTCTCTCTCGATTTAAACAGTTCCAACATCCACACACTCCACTCACCCTGGATATTCAAGCATGTCTGTTACCTGGTGCTGCAATATCCCACATTACTAGGAATTTTCCCCCATTGCAAATGAATGGGCAATACACAAACCTCATCATATCCCACATTTCTTCTCCGATTGTAACCGTTCCACCATCCACACCCTCCACTCACCCAGGACATTCAAGCCAAAATGTTTCGGATGTACCAACATTTCCCTGATTAACAGGTATTCCATCTTTTAAACACCACTGTTTTTGCACTTTTTTCTTTTGACTTCTTCTCTCCCAGGTTTCATCCGATCGGAACCGTTGAAGTATCAAAAAGTTTGGCTCTGCCGGGAATCGATGGCAACCATATTATTTTGTTTCCAAATATCCCTGGGCCTGGGCGGTATACCGGTATTACAGTTAATACAGGTATATTTTAGAAAGAAACATATTTGAGACGATACCGCCATACTGGTATATTTTAAATTGCCTTTGTTACGGCAGTGTGAGGCTAAAGGAAGGGTCTGGCGCGCATCCAGAGTCGTTACCGCGCACAGCCGACATGCCCGCACCGCAGCTCCGGCGGCTGGCGGGGGCTCCTATTTATTAACCAGAGGTAACACAAGCCGGTAAAAATATTCTACAGAACACCCGTCAGAGCCGACAAACTGCCGCTGCTAACAGCTAAAGCTAACAAATACAGTTCAGCTGAAACCCTCGCTGACGTCACACGTCGCTTGGCAACAGACACCGCCTTTTAAAGGCACAGACACGCACGCATACGCTGTTCTCATAAACTTCTTTCAACTGGATATGACTTTTATTTAAAGTATTTTTGAAGTAACGCATGAGTTATTTTCCCTAATAATTATTTAATTACATTTATTAAAGACTAATTCCATTAATAATTAAATTACTCTTTTGGTTAAGTAACGAGTAACTATAATTAATTACATTTTAAAAGTAAAATTCCCAGAACACTTGCAGTAACAGTAATGTGGTGTTGAACGTTTGGTTCTGAATATCGATATATAACGTTAAACGCGATTCAGCCTAAAACAACAGGGGTATCAGTTTTGTTCCATAGGCCCAGCCCTATCCTTGATTACCAGGAATTCCAGGTTTTCCAGGACATTTTTTCTCGCCATTTCTTACCATCCATCCATCCATTTTCTACTGCTTGTCCCTTACCCAAATTCCTGGTTTTCCCAGAATTTCCCCCATTGATAATAAAACAATATACAAACGTATGCATATCCCAAAGTTCTCATCCGATTTGAACCGTTCCACCATCCACAATCTGTACTCACCCCAGACATTCAAGCATTTCAGTTAAAAAATCCTGCGTTTCAAGAATTGTGCACATACAGCATTCATACGCAATTCCAACTGGAATTGCACAGATTCTAGTTCTCGATCAACTTCAGCCCAAAACCAAAATGTATTATTATTATTTATTTATTTTAATCCTTTGAATGTCGTTTGATCAATTGATATCACAGTTTTAAATTAGTATACATTTGCATAACATGAGTTATTTTACATATTCAAACCTGTGACATAATCTGATCAAAAGGCCTTCATTAATGGTCAACATACCAAAAAAATATGATATTTTTATTGAGGACTTAAGTTTACTGAGACATTTAAGAACAAAATAATGTTTAAAAAATATATGAATCCAAATTGATTTTATGTCTTTCAAAAACTTAAGGACTTTTATGTTTTGTTTGGCTTTGACCATAAATGTCCCCAAAAGGATGAAAATCAGCCCTTCCATGTCCAAGTCCATGGTTCTCGCCCGGAATAGGGTGGAGTGCCATCTCCGGGTTGGGGACGAGACCCTTTTCCAGGTGGAGGAGTTGAAGTACCTCGGGGTCTTGTTCAAGAGTGAGGGAAGAGTGGATTGTGAGATCGACAGGCGGATCGGTGCGGGGTCTGCAGTGATGTGGACCCTATATCGAACCGTCGTAGTGAAGAATGAGCTGAGCCGGAAGGCAAAGCTCTCAATTTACCAATTTATCCGCACCTATGGTCATGAGCTTTGGGTTATGACCAAAGGACAAGATCACGCCTACAAGCGGTTAAAATTATTTTCCCCTGTCGGTGGGCGGGGCTCTCACTTAGAGATAGGGTGAGAAGCTCTGTGATCCGGGAGGAGCTCAGAGTAAAGCCGCTACTCCTCCACATCGAGACGAGCCAGATGAGGTGGTTCAGGCATCTGGTCTGGATGCCACCCAAACGCCTCCCTGGGGAGGTGTTTAGGGCATGTTCGACTGGTATGAGGCCAAAGGGAGGACCTAGGACACGTTGGAGAGACTATGTCTCCCAGATGGCCTAGGAACTTCTCGGGATCCCCTGAGAGCTGGACGAAGTGGCTGGGGAGGGGCAAGTCTGGGCTTCCCTGCTTGGGCTGCTGCCCCCATGACCCGACTTCAGATAAAGGGAAAAAGATGGACGCATGGTCCCCAAAGGGTTAAATACGTTTGCTTGTTCCAAACAGGACGAACACAGTACTGATCAAAAGTTTAAACACACTTTGTCATGCTGTTGAATGCCAGAGTGTGTCTAAACTTTTGACAGGTGGAGTGTATTCAAGTATCAAACTCAAATTAACTGTTACTAAGTACAATACATATTCAAAATGACGGTTTCGATAAACAAAGAACAAGACAACAAACCGGTAGCTAATGAGGGCTCATTTCAAAACACGTCACCTGACTTGTGTGAGCAGCTTTGGACTCGCTGGTCACATGATTCCCACAAGGTCGCATGTGACCGTCAAATAAGGCACCACACTTCATTTCCATTTCCTGATATTTCTCTTGTTGCCGTGACGACCCAGACACAATGCCTCTTGTCTCTTAGGAGAGGGGAGACTTTTGGTCAAGGCTCTACTAGGAGGTACAGTTCCAGGATTTGGTGGTTCTGCGATGATTCCATTACACTCTAACCCCTCGCCTGGGGGATATGTTCACTAACTCGTCATGTGTTCATGACGAAGACACACTGAAATCAGCAGACAGGCAAAAGTTTTGATCCTCGTAGTGCCTCAAGCGGTCTCCACAGTTGACCCTTTTGTTCTCATTTGCATGTCAGCATCTAAACTAACGACTTAATTACTGGCATGTTGTGCAGTTTTTAGTCCACCGGCCGACATAACTGAACCCATACTGCTTTTTGGCATCTTTCTGTTGGTTGTCGGGTGGCTGGAGGGGCGTGGCTAGATGCAGAGCAGTGATTGGTGGACAGGAAGAACCCTCTCCCAAACCTACATGTGTCTTCAGAGGACTTTCTTGTGGGCAAGCGGACAAGGCTAATAGGCAAAGTACAACTTTGTTGTACCTTTGAAGAAGATGAAGCCGCGAGCAGGCAAGCATCTTCTGACTGACGCCCCCAGTCAGGAGCGGCTCACAGCTGGAAGCTCATCCACAGGATCCTTGCAGCAGACAAACATCACAGCCTACATTTTCTCCACGCCAGTTGCTCACACGTCTTTACATTTTTTTACACTGGGATTGTCTTCTGACATTGTTGTTGGTGATTTTACAGCATTTTAAATGGGGTGTGACCTCGGGGAACATGACATGACGAAGCGTATGTCGCACTTGGCTTCACTGTAACCACAGTGGGAGGCGATGAAAGGCCGGTGTGTTGCTTCCTTTAATGTTAATAAACTTACAAGGTTATGCATATGTATAGTCATAATGATTTTATAGACAAATCATAGTGGGGGGAGCGAAATATTTTCTTCTTCCTAGGGGGGGGCGTAACAAAAAAAATTCAGAAGCACTGGTCTAGTCAGGGAAGTGACAAAGAACCCGATGGCCACTTTGTCAGAGCTACAGCATTCCTCTGTGGAGAGAGAACTTTCTAGAAGGAAAATCCAACAATCAGGCCCGTATGGTAGAGTGGGCCAGATGAAAGCAATTTCTTTTTTTTTCATTTTATTTTTATTGACATCCAGCATCAGACATTCCAATCCATTACATCACATTCACATACATCATATATCTGTTGTCTGCCCTAAATGTCAAAATATATTTTTTTGTTTATATCCCAACCATACCCCCCCTCCCAAAAAGAAAGAAACAGCAGAAAAACAAAATAGTATTTGCAAATACATCAATTAAATAAAGAAAAAAGAAATAATAATACATTATTAATAATAATAATCAGAAATAAAATAAAGAATATATATATATATATATATATATATATATATATATATATATATATATATATATATATATATATATATATATATATATATATATATATATATATATATATATATATATATATATATCAATCAATCAATCAATGTTTATTTATATAGCCCTAAATCACATACACATACACACACACACATATATACACACACCGATAGGGAGTAATCCTTTTTTTTTTTTTTTTTAAACAGTACAATCACTAATTCGAGAAATTAAAGTCAGGTTTATGAAGCGTGACATAATTGACCCAGTTTTCCCAGTATGAAGTACATTTCTCCAATTTATAATTAATAAAGGCAATTATCTTCTCCATTTTATATATGTCCATTGTGATTTCCATCCATTGCTTCAAAGTTGGGCTCTCCTGGGATATCCATTTCCTAGTAATGGTCTTTTTACAGGCCACCAGTAGGATATTCATGAAGTGTTTATCTTTTTTTCAGCCAGTACTGAGGTACATGTCTGAAAAACAGAGTCTTACTTTCAAGGGGTATTTCACATTTGAAAATATCCTGTAGAGCTTGGTTTATCTCTTTCCAATAGTCCTTTATATTTCCATATTATTGTCCATTCTTCCTCAGATATAGTTATCCCTCCTTCCTTCTCCCATTTTGTTTTAATATATGAAGTTGAGTATGATTTCATATTCAACAGACCCTTATACAAGCATGAAACAGTTCTATCAATAGTTTCTGAATTGTAGGCTTTTGTAAACAATTCAATCAAACATATACTTGTCTTTGTGACACTTTTCACCTTCAGATTAACAAAATGCCGCAACTGCAAATATCGATAGAAGTCTTAGTTTTCTAATAAATATGTCCTTTTAATAGTTTCAAAACTAAGCATTTTTTTAAATCTTTCATTGCACTACATAAAGCTGTTGGCATGTGTCAGTGGAGTGGTTAGTTCTGAAGCCGGATTGGAATTTGTACATGAGTTTTTTAGTGGCAAGGTATGTATCGACCTGCTCATAAACAATGTTTTCCATTACTTTCGAAATGGAGCTTAGAATAGAAACAGGTCGGTAGTTACCAGGTTCTAATTTGCTTCCTTTCATAAAAAGGGGAGTTACTCTTGCTATCTTGAAATCTTTTGGTACTAGGCCTTGTTTAATTGAAAGGTTTATTATGTGTGTAATGATTGGGGCAATGGTGGTGGCAGAGTCCTTGAGGAATCTGGAGGGGATATTGTCAAGGCCAGTGGCCTTGTTTTGGTGGCGCGCACTCAATTTTTTGAGCACCTCGTCAGCTGAGACCATTTCTAATTTGAAATTGTTGTTGAATACTCCTAGCTTAATGTAGTAGGCTTTAATGTGTTCTACACTAAAGCGACCAGAGTGGTGGGACAGCTTGTTAACTAGTGTTGTGGCTATGCTGGTGAAAAAGGTGTTAAGTCTGCTTGCTACCGCCAGTTTGTCTGTAATGAGGGAGTTGTCCTCCTTGATGTTGATGTTGGTGAGTCTGGTTTTAAGTTTCTGGCTGCAGGAAGATTTTCCAGAGCTCACGTGGCTTATTTGTGTTTTCCTCTATTTTGTCATTAATGTAATTTTTTTTAAGGATTTAGTCAGGTTGTTTGCCTTATTTCTTAGTTTACTGTATTGCTTTTTGAGTGTTGTAAGGAGTGCTTTAAGGTTATTATTGGGTTGTTTATCTACTTCGGTTTTGCACTTTTGGTATTCAGAATATTTTCTGTCTCTGTCTTTTATGGCAGCTAATAGGTCCGGATTCATCCATGGTTCAGAGCGGGCTTTGATCCTGACTGTTCTCACGGGAGCCATATCATTTAGTATCCCTAGGAATGCTGTTTTAAAGCGATCACAAGCATCATCGACCAGGTAGCTCGTGAGCACAGGAGACCAGTCCCACTCACCCAGTTTTAGGTTGAAATTATCACTGGAGTATGTTTTAAGGGATCTGGATTGAGCTATTTTGTGGGTGCACAAGGTTAGATAGTGGTCATTAAGACCACAGATCATGACCCCACTATTGTCTATGTTAGGCCCGTCTGATGTGAGATTGAGCTCTATGGTTGATTGTGTGGAATCACACACCCTTGTGGGTAGTGTTATTAGCTGGGTGAGACCGTGCAGATTACAAAGCTTGCTGTAAGATTTGAAGACAGGCGCATCTCTGCGTTTAATATCTGTGTTCAAATCTCCAGTTATAATTTTCTCCACGTTGTCTACCTCAGCTAAGCCCTCCTTGAGAGCACCATATAAATCACTCTGAATAGGGGGTCTGTATACAGTCCCTATAAGTACCAATTTAGCGTATTTGAATTTGATTTCCGCCCACACAGATTCAAGGGCATTGTGGTTGAGATCAGTGCGAGTTATGTATTTTATATCCTGGTGAATATACATACAAACACAGGCACCATGTTTATTCCTGTCCTTTCTGATAACTGAGAAGTTTTCTATCTCTGAGTCAGAAACACTTTGATCTAATTTAGTTTCAGAGAAACACAGCATTTTTACCTTGTTGTTATGGAACATTTCTCTGATTTGGTCGAGTTTGGTTCCAGCGAGGCTGTTCACATTAAGGTGGATAATGTGTAGCCCACTGGAACTAAAACAACATCAGAGTCTGCTGGGGCGAGGTATTGTCCAGAAGAGGGGGGGATGACCATGTTGGTTGTTGCGGTGGAGTCCAATTCTCTGTTTGGAAGGAGAGGCTAAGGGGAGGGGTAGAGAGGCCCATTGTTCATCTGCCAGGTGATGGGGGATCCAGGTATGGGGGAAGGAGGGCCCAGGTAGGGGTGGCGGGGGTCGTTTTCGCGGGCTTCACTGAGGCTGAGAAAAACGACCAGGGTTGAACAAAGAATCCCCTGAAGCCTGTGTAGGCTGCGGGGTGTCCAGGCGCCGCTGTGTTGTCCGTCAGGGTCTGGGGGGAGGCTGCGAGGATTTCTGCTCTGCCATCCTTCCTGGTGACCGGGGTGTCGTCAACCGCCTTTTCGCCGTCTGCCGCCGAGCCGCTGTCCTCACCGTGATCCACAATAGAAAGAGGAGGAAGTGTGGGATCATCTGAGCCTTTGTTTGGATTCCAGAGCAGGAGCAAAAAAGAATGCGTCTGCTCATCTCGGCGACTGGATACCGGTGAATCCATAATATATGTAGTGTCTTTCTTATATTGTCTTGTGTTTGGCGTTGATGTATTAAACCTGTTTGATCATTATGTATCAATATAGGTAAGATCCACATTCAATTCTATCCTTGCCTTCTTTTGGTATAGCTGAGATAATTGTCTCCCTCCAACTAAGTGGCGTTTGTGCCTTTTTTAAAACCCAATTCAATGTGGGGAGTAAAACAGGTATTAATTAAATGGTAAATGGGTTATACTTGTATAGCGCTTTTCTACCTTCAAGGTACTCAAAGCGCTTTGACACTATTTCCACATTCACCCAAATTCACACACTGCCATGCAAGGCCCTAACCACGACCCATCAGGAGCAAAGGTAAAGTGTCTTGCTCAAGGACACAACGGACGTGACGAGGTTGGTAGAAGATGGGGATCGAACCAGGAAGCATCCAGTTGCTGACACGGCCACTCTCCCAACCGCGCCACGTGCCTTATACCACTCTGCAGTGTAACCGTCTGATCCTGGCGATTTACTTAATTTAAGCCTACTAATTGCAACTTTTAATTCATGTTCAGTTATATCTGCAGACATGGTTTCTAAAGTAGGTAAATCCAGGAAGTTCAGGAAGCTATCAATTTGGGTTATGCTCCTACTAGAGACCTCGGAGTATAAAGTTTTATAAAAATGTTCAATAGCTTCCTGAATTTCGTTTGGTCTAGTTTTTATCACTTTTGTTCTTGGATCCCTGATTTTATGAATTGTGTTTTCTGCTATCTTTTTTTTAGTTTCCAGGCCAATATTTTCATATACTTAGAGATACTTTCATAGTGTCTCTGTTTCAGAAACATTAGATTTTTTTTTATTTCTTGTGTGGCCAAACTGTTGATTTCATTCCTAATATATCTTATTTCCATAAGGAGCCATTTCTTAGACAAAAGTTTGCCAAAATGCACCTGAAAGACCCTCAGACCATGAGAAACAAAAATCTCTGGTCTGAATGGCGTGAATGGCAGGCGTCATGTTTGGAGGAAACCAGGCCAATACCATCCCTTCAGTGAAGCATTGTGGTGGCAGCATCATGCTGTGGGGATGGTTTTCAGCGGCAGGAACTGGAAGACTAGTCAGGATAGAGGGCAAGATGAATGTAGCATTATGCAGAGACATCCTGGATGAAAACCAACGTTTCCCATCCAACCTGATGGAGCTTGAGAGGTGCTGCAAAGTGGAATGGGCCAAACTGCCCAAAGATAGGTGTGCCAAGCTTGTGGCATCATATTCAAAAAGATTTGAGGTTGTAGTTGCTGTCAAAGGTGCATCAACAAAGTATTGAACAAAGGCTGTGAACACTTATCTAGATGTGATTTTTAATTTTCAACAGATTTGCGCAATTATGAAGCATTGTCTGTAGAATTTTGAGTATACAAATGATTTTATTCCATTTTGGAATAAGGGTGTAACGTAACAAAACTGTGGAAAAAGTGAAGTGCTGTGAATACTTTCCGGATGCACTGCAGAGTGTATATACAATGTTGATGAAGGGTTTTGAAGTTGTTTTAGAAGGCTTTCCTAAAAAATAATGATTGTGAATGATAGACAACATTCCCCCAAAAAGTGCAGTTCCCCTTTAACAAGCTCCAGGGACACATATTACTGTTGGAACATCATTAAAAGTCACTTTTGCATCATATAAGAAGAGTTACATTACATTATTACATTAATCATATATGTATGATGCAATTTATTTTGACCGCAAATTCTCCTTTCCTGTAATTGTGTGGATGGTTACCTGAAAGGCAACATGGGTTGTTATACGGCCAATGATCAGAAGACTCTATCTAGTGTCCTCGCTTTCAAAATTCACTTGAAAATAAACCCAGATTTAACTTCAGATAAAACCATACTTGCCAACCCTCCCGGATTGGCGAGTATGTAAATACAGCGCCTTTCCCGAAAACCTCCCGGGACAAATTTTCTCCTGAAAATCTCCCGGAATTCAGGCCGAGCTGGAGGCCACGCCCCCTCCAGCTCCATGCGGACCTGACCTGTTTTCACGTCCGCTTTCCCACAATATAAACAGCGTGCCTGCCCAATCACGTTATAACTGTAGAATGACCGAGGGCGAGTTCTTGGTTTCTTATGTGGGTTTATTGTTAGGCCGTTTCATTAACGTCCTCCCAGCGCGTTAACAACACACAACACACGTTTTAGTCTACCGTAAAGCAGTTCGTCTGCCGTAAACAGCAATGTTGTGACACTCTTAAACAGGACAATACTGCCATCTAGTGTACATGCATATGTGACAATAACATCTACTGCTTTTAGAGAGTGCAGTGCACAACTGCGCACACAACAAGGAGACGAAGCAGAAGAACGAGGAAGATACAGCCGTGGCGACGCCGACGACGAGTAAGATGAAGAAATACGCTTGTAAGTTCCAAGCCGCAGCTGCGATTGGACCTGGATAGCCTCCGGGAAAAAGTAGTGGACTACCAAGTGCTTGGCAGTGAAGATCTTCCCCAGGAAGCAAAGATTGACCGGTTTTGGGCCATGCTAGGGAGAGATGGAAGATTCCAGACTAGTCTAGTGCATTTGATGAAAGCACTTTTGTGCGTGCCACACAGCAATGCATCATCAGAGAGGTGTCACGGTTGGTAAAACTGGTGAACCCAAATGCAGAAAAGACAAGCAGAAGTCAAGTTCAAGGGTTATAATTAATAAAAACCAGAGGGAAAGAAGGGAGCTCGTAGTCCTTGGCTTGGCAGTCCAGGAGAGCACACAGAGGCTAGCAGGCTGAGGCTAGCAGGCTGAGGCTAGCAGGCTGAGGCTAGCAGGCTGTGGCTAGCAGGCTGAGCAGGCACACACGGCAGGTAGGGAACTGGAGGCAGAGGGAAAAAACAGGCGTAGAATGAGGAGCCAAAAAACACAAAAATGGCAGATTCGCAAGATTATCAAAAGTGCTAGAATACAACAACAAACGGGCGAGAAGCGTTGCCACATGTAGAAAGGTGAACGATCTGGCAATCGCGCCGAGTGAAGTCTAAACATTTGAAGGCTGCAGGTGATGAATTGATGGCAGGCAGGTGAGTGATTAGGTTGCTGGGATCAGCTGTGCCAGGCTGAGAGCTGGAGCCACGCCTACGCCCAAAACACGCTCACTCTCCCAAAGACAAACACAGAGACAAACAGACACAGACAGAGACTGTGACAGTGGCCCCCCCTCAAGGAACGCCTCCAGGCGATCCCCCAGGCTTGCCCGGGTGACTGCGGTGAAAGGCCAAGATGAGGGAAGGGTCCAGGATGAAGCTGCACGGCACCCAGCAACGGTCCTCAGGTCCATACCCCTCCCAGTCCACCAGGTACTGCAGACCTCTACCGCTGGACTGTGTAGGCTGGGTGGTCGGCGATGACACGGGGGGGTGGGGGCGAATCAGGGGGAGACAGTGGGCTGGTCGAAACAGGCTTCAGTTGGGAGACATGGAAGGTGGGATGGACCCTCCAGCGTGCAGGTACTTTGAGCTTAACTACTGTTGGATTGATGATGGAAATGATTTCATAAGGGCCAACATACCGGGGTGAAAGTTTCTTTGAGTCCACCTTCAAGGGAAGGTCTCTAGAGGAAAGCCACACCTGCTGACCTGGCTGGTATACAGGTGCCGGACTTCGGTGTCGGTCAGCATACCGACGATTTCGGTCCACTGAGCTGAGGAGGGCAGCACGAGCATCTTTCCACACCTTGCGGTAACGCCGCATCTGAGCCTGGACTGAAGGTACGGAGATGTCATCCTCCTCAGCAGGAAACAACGGAGGTAGGTAACCTAAAGATACCTCAAATGGTGACACTCCCGTGGCCGCACAGGGTAATGAGTTGTGGGCATACTCAACCCATACCAGGTGGGTGCTCCAGGAGGAGGGGTTCTTGGCAACGACACATCGGAGGGCCGCTTCTAGGTCTTGATTTGCCCGTTCCGTTTGCCCATTTGACTGAGGGTGATAGCCCGAAGTCAGACTCACAGTGGCTCCAATGGCCCGACAGAAAGCCTTCCAAACCTCCGAAATAAACTGAGGCCCTCTATCCGAGACCACATCTGAAAGAAATTCCATGAAGACGGAACACATGCTGGACCATGAGGTTGGCTGTTTCCAGGGACGTGGGGAGTTTGGGTAGAGCCACGAAATGCACTGATTTGGAAAATCTGTCCACTATAGTGAGGATAACAGAATTTCCCTGAGAAGGCGGGAGGCCAGTGACAAAGTCCAGTGAAATACGAGACAAAGGCGGCTTGGGACTGGCAAGGGATGGAGTAGGCCAGCAGGTGGTCGATTGGAGGATTTTCCACGGGCACACACAGTACAGGCAGACACGAAGGCCCGGGTATCAGCATTCATGGTAGGCCACCAATAGTGTCGCTTGAGGAGAGTCATGGTGCGGCCAACTCCTGGATGGCAGGCAAACAGGGAAGTGTGTGCCACAGAAGAACCTGTGAACGTACAGCGTCAGGCACAAAGAGGACCATTAATAATAATAATAATAATAATAATAATAATAAATATCAGGACCATTAACCGGGTCTGGTTGGTCTTGCTGAGCCCTTCGGACCACCGACTCAATCTCCCAAGTCACTGCGGCCACCACACAAGACGCCGGAAGGATAGGCTCAGGACTGGTGGGACCCTCCGAAGTGAACTGACGTGACAGAGCATCCGGCTTGACGTTGCGGGATCCTGGACGGTAGGTCAGTGTGAAGCGGAATCGACCAAAAAACAAATCCCACCGGGCCTGACAGGAATTGAGACGCTTGGCAGACTCAATGTATGTCAGGTTTTTATGGTCTGTCCAGATGATGAATGGGTGTTCTGCTCCCTTAAGCCAGTGCCTCCATTCTTCCAGAGAGAGTTTGACAGCCAGCAGCTCCCTGTTACCTACATCATAATTGCGCTCAGCAGGTTCTAGCCGATATGAGAAGAACGCGCAAGGATGGAGCTTCTGGTCCTTGGCAGAACGCTGGGATAGTACATCCCCCATTACAGACTCTGAGGCATCGACTTCCAAGATGAACTGGCGTGAGGAGTTAGGATGAATCAGGACAGGGGCTGTGGTAAAACGTCTCTTAAGCTCCTTGAAAGCTGCGTCAGCCTCTGCTGTCCAAGTGAATGGGACCGACGGAGATGTGAGTCTTGTGAGGGGTGCGACCACTTGACTGTAGTTCCGGATGAACCGGCGATAAAAGTTTGCAAAGCCAAGAAAGCCCTGGAGACGTTTAACTGAAGTTGGTTGAGGCCAGTCTACCACAGCTCGCACCTTTTCGGGGTCTGCCTTCACTTGACCACTCTCAACGATGAACCCGAGGAACCTTGTGGACTGAACATGGAACTCACATTTTTCTGCTTTAATGTAGAGCTTGTTCTCAAGAAGGCGCTGGAGCACTTGTCTGACATGAACCACATGTTCCTCCGAGTTGCGGGAGAAAATCAGGATATCATCCAGGTACACAAAGACGGAGCGGTTAATCAGGTCTCGAAGGACATCGTTCACCAGAGCTTGAAAAACTGATGGGGCATTAGTCAAGCCAAAAGGCATAACCAAGTATTCGAAATGACCAAGGGGAGTCTTAAAGGCTGTTTTCCATTCATCACCAGCTCGGATTCGAATCAAATGGTAGGCATTGCGAAGGTCTAACTTGGAAAACACAGTCGCTCCTTGGAGGGGTTCAAAGGCAGATGCCAGCAAAGGCAGTGGGTTTTTATTTTTAATGGTGATATTATTCAACCCTCGAAAATCTATACAGGGACGTAGAGTGCCATCTTTCTTTCCCACGAAGAAAAAACCTGCACCGAGAGGGGAAGATGAGGGTCGAATAATGCCTGCAGCCAATGAGTCATGGATGTACTTTTCCATCGCCTCTCTCTCAGGGCGGGACAGGTTGTATAACCGACTGGAAGGCAGGGGAGCTCCTGAAAGCAGGTCAATGGCACAGTCATAAGGGCGGTGCGGAGGGAGGGACAGTGCGTGTTGCTTGCTGAAGGCCTCTTCTAAGTCATGGTAGACAGAGGGAACCTTGGACAAATCTGGGGGCTCCGCGACAACTGGAGAGACTGTGTCCTCAGCAGGGGAGCGGGCAGACCGCAGGCAGGTGGAGAGACAGTAGGAGCTCCAGCTCACCACTTTGGCTGCAGCCCAGTCAATGTGAGGATTGTGAAGCCTTAACCAGGGCTGACCAAGGACTACAGGAGCATGAGGAGAAGAGATTATGTGGAATTGGATTTGTTCAAGATGATTACCGGAGACAAGGAGGTGCACAGGTTCGGATCGGTGAGTGACACGGGCAAGGAGTCGACCAGTCAGGGAATTGGCTTGCAAGGGTGAGGGAAGTGGCTCGATGGTAATGCCCACTTGGGAAGCAACGTCTGCGTCCAAAAAGTTCTCATCCGCCCCCGAGTCCACCAGAGCAAGGAGAGACAAGGACTGGGATTGCCAATGGAGAGTAGCAGAAAACTGCATTCGGCATAGGGACTTAGGGGAGGAGACAGCTGGGCTCACCAGAACCCCCACTGTTACTGGTGAGCCTACTCTTTTGGGTCGCATAGAACAAGTGGCAAGGAAATGGCCAGGTTGACCACAATAGAGACACACCCCCGCCCTCCTTTTGCGGAGGCGCTCTTCAGGTGGAAGGTGAGCCCGGCCCACCTGCATGGGCTACTAAACAGGGGAACTGGAGGTTGAGGCTGTGCACATTGGCAAGTTGGGCTCGGCCGGCCTGGGTCTAAAGCTGGGGGGTTCCGATGACCTGCAAGGAACGGGGTCAGCTTGCCACTGGGCCATCTGGTCAGAGATGTTGATAGCTGCAGTAATAGCTTCGTCTAGGGACAGCTGCTCATTCCTCAGAGCAATCTCCCTTCCAATGACCCGACTAAGCCCATTCTGGAAAGCAGTGAGAAGGGCCTTGTCATTCCAGCCAGACTCCACCGCTAGGGACCGGAATTCACAGGCAAATTCTCTTACTGAGCTTTTCCCTTGACGAAGTCGCAACAACTGCTGACCTGCTTGCTGCCCTCGTATGGGGTGGTCGTAGACCCGCTTCAGTTCTGCAGATAGAGCAGCAAAGGACTGGACTGCAGGGGATCCTTGCTCACGAAGGGCATTGAAATAGCTCAAAGGGGGCCCCTGTAGCAGGTTAGCCACGTAAGCGATTTTGGCTGCCTCACGGCCAAAGCGAGAGGGCTGAGCATCAAAAGCAAGCTGGATCTGAGTTAAAAATTCACGACAAGTGCTAGGATTGCCAGAGTACTTATCAGGCGGGGGGATGTGTGGCTCTGCAGCAGGGACAGCAGGGGGTGCAGGTGGTGCAGGTGGTTCGGGTTGTGGTTGAGCTTGTTCATTGATGAGAGTGGTGAGCTGGGTGGAAACGCGTGACATCTGATCAACAAGTTTCTGCAGTAGTTGGTCATGGTTTCCCAAACGCTGTCCTTGATTGGCAAGGGCCTCTCTTACATGGTCAAAATCTGCTGGGTCCATTGAAAAAGGCCAGATCGTTCTGTCACGGTTGGTAAAACTGGTGAACCCAAATGCAGAAAAGACAAGCAGAAGTAAAGTTCAAGGGTTATAATAAATAAAAACCAGAGGGAAAGGAGGGAGCTCGTAGTCCTTGGCTTGGCAGTCCAGGAGAGCACACAGAGGCTAGCAGGCTGAGGCTAGCAGGCTGTGGCTAGCAGGCTGTGGCTAGCAGGCTGAGGCTAGCAGGCTGAGCAGGCACACACGGCAGGTAGGGAACTGAAGGCAGAGGGAAAAAACAGGGGTAGAATGAGGAGCCAAAAAACACAAAAATGGCAGATTCGCAAGATTATCAAAAGTGCTAGAATACAACAACAAACGGGCGAGAAGCGTTACCACATGTAGAAAGGTGAACGATCTGGCGATCGCGCCGAGTGAAGTCCAAACATTTGAAGGCTGCAGGTGATGAGTTGATGGCAGGCAGGTGAGTGATTAGGTTGCTGGGATCAGCTGTGCCAGGCTGAGAGCTGGAGCCACGCCTACGCCCAAAACACGCCCACTCTCCCAAAGACAAACACAGAAACAAACAGACACAGACAGAGACTGTGACAAGAGGTTGTTCAGCATGGTTAGAAAAATAGTGACGGAGAATAGAACAAGGATGGACAATTCAACCCTTAACTCAACAATGAGTAGATGAGTGTTATGTGTGTTTATATGTGTAAATAAATGAACACTGATATTTAAGTATTTATTTTATTTATATATATACAGTATATATATATATATATATATATATATATATATATATATATATATATATATATATATATATATATATATATATATATATATATATATATATATACAGTATATATACAGTATATATATATATATATATATATATATGTATATGATGAGGCATACGAACATTTTCTCAACATTTTCATAACATTGTATGATAAGCACTGTCCAATGAAAAAACATTACATTAAGGACAGCACTGTTAAGGACAAACCATGGATCACAAAGGGACTATTGAAGTCCTGCAAAAAGAAAAATTATCTTTACAGAAGACATTTAAAGCACAGAACCAAAGAAACTGAACACAAATATAAAACGTATAAAAATAAGTTAACACAAATAATAAAGCACAGCAAAAGAACATATTACTGTAACCTATTAGAACAACATAAAAATAGCATCCAGGGTACGTGGAAAGTTTTGAATGGTATCATTAAAAAAAACATGACAAATAAGGAACATCCAAGCTATTTCATAGAAAATAATCAAACTCTAAATGACCCTAAGGAAATAACGGATGCTTTTAACACCTTCTTTGTGAATGTTGGACCTAATTTAGCAAATGAAATTGTACAACCCGAAAACAGTGTCAAATTTGATGAACATACCATTCAAAGCAACTTAGAATCGTTTTTTATTTCCCCCGTCCATGAAAGTGAAATCACAGAAATTGTAAATTCTCAAGAAAACAAGAAGTCAACAGACTGCTGTGACTTGGACTTTTCTCTGATCAGGGAAATTGTTGATTTTATAGCTGTTCCCTTCACTTATGTATGTAATATTTCTTTTATAAAAGGTGTTTTCCCAAAGAAAATGAAAACGGCAAAAGTTATTCCCATCTTCAAAAGTGGAGATAAGCATCAGTTCACCAACTATAGGCCTATTTCTATACTCTCACAATTTTCAAAAATCCTTGAAAAATTATTTGTGTCAAGATTAGACAGTTTTATTGACAAGCAACTCTTGCTAAGTGAACACCAATACGGCTTTCGACCAAACAGGTCCTCTTCCATGGCAGTGATGGAACTAGTTGAGGAGGTAACCACTGCAATTGATAAGAGGGAGTTTGTTGTTGGCGTTTTTATTGACCTGAGCAAGGCCTTTGACACCATCGATCATACATTGCTTTTAAACAAAATGCAGAGGTATGGTGTCAGAGGTCTTGCTCATGATTGGTTGAAAAGTTATCTTGGTGGCAGAGAACAGTATGTGCATATGAACAATGTAGATTCAGATAAAAAGATTATAACACATGGAGTACCCCAAGGTTCTGTACTGGGACCAAAATTGTTTTTATTGTACATTAATGATATCTGTAAAATCTTTAAAAAACTCAACTGTATTCTCTTTGCTGATGATACAAGTCTGTACTGCTCTGGGCAAGACCTTGGCCATCTCTTAGGGACTGTAGAGAGTGAACTCCACATACTAAAGCAATGGTTTGATGCCAATAAACTATCAATCAACCTAAATAAAACAAAATATATAATTTTTGGAAATAGGAAAAATAACAAACAGTGTCATATAAGAATTGATGATATGGAGATAGAAAGGGTGTATTCAACAATTTTTTTGGGAATCCATATAGATGATAAATTAAATTGGAAACTGCACATAAATATACTTAAGACAAAGATGGCAAAAAATATTGCTATGTTACATAAAATAAAAAACTCCGTAAATCAAAAGGCTCTTATCATGTTATATAATTCTTTTGTACTCCCTTATCTTAATTATTGTGTCGAAATCTGGGGTAACAATTACAAAACAAACATTAAATCTATATTCTTACTTCAAAAGAAAGCGATTAGAATTGTAAATTATGCAGATTATCATGACCATACCAATGCTCTGTTTATTAAATTAAAAACATTAAAACTGCACGATCTTGTTGACCTCAACACTGCTATTGTGACGTACAAAGCTCATAACCACATGCTGCCTGGGTGTCTACAGGAGAGGTTTAAACCCAGAGAGAATCCCTATGACCTCAGAGGTTCAGCTGTCTTCCAGAAAGCTAAGATAAGAACACGCTTAAAAAGTAGATGTGTTTCTGTCAGGGGGGTTCAACTGTGGAACAGCTTGGATTATTCCTTAAAATGTTCCAGTTCTATTCACACATTTAAAAAACACTTTAAGACCAATGTCTTGAAAAAATATATCACTCTAGAATCAACACAGTAGTTAATACTATGATCAATGTTAATTCAAATACTAAATGTGGGTTATAAATAATAATGGAAGTACAATTGTTTGTATATAGTATATAAATTGGTACAAAGGTTTAACATGTCTACAAGGATATTTCACATGCCTTTACTGTGTATATAATTGAACTGTGTTTATTTGATGTATAATGTGTATTTATAATATGTTGAACAAAGGACATTCAATAATTTTCGGAAGTTTATTTTGTACTTGACATTGTTTATAGGGTTAGGCGCAATAAGTGTTCAACTTCAGCCTAAACCCTTTCGGTCTGCAACATTTTCATTTTCAATTTAAGAATGTACAACTGTTTGTTTATTTTGTTGACGATTGACCGAAGAATAATAAACTTGAAACTTGAAATATATATATATATGTATATATATATATATATATATATATATATATATATATATATATATATATATATATATATATATATATATATATATATATATATATATATATATATATATATATATATATATAAAATAAATATATATATATAGCTAGAATTCACTGAAAGTCAAGTTATATATATATATATATATATATATACTTGACTTTCAGTGAATTCTAGCTATATATATATATTTATTTTATATATATATATATATATATATATATATATATATTTATTTTATATATATATATATATATATATATATATATATATATATATATATATATATATATATATATATATATATATATATATATATATATACCGTATTTTCTGCACCATAAGGCGCCCCGTGTTATTAGCCGCACGTTCAATGAACGGCATATTTCAAAACTTTGTTTACCTATTAGCCGCCCCGTGCTATGAGCCGCACCTACGCTACGCTAAAGGGAATGTCAACAAAACAGTCAGATAGGTCAGTCAAACTTTAATAATATATTACAAACCAGCGTTCTAACAATTCTGTTCACTTCCAAAATGTAATGTGCAAATGTGCAATCACAAAAATAGTAACACTCAAAATAGTGCAGAGCAATAGCAACATCAATAACTCAACGTTGCTCATACGTTAGTGTCACACAACACACAAAATAAACATTCAAAGCTCACTTTCTGAAGTTATTACTCATCCACAAATCCATCGAATTATTCTTCTTCGGTGTGCTTCACTTGTTTTTTGGCACCATCTGTGAAGTGGACGCGCATGCAGTCGTAGATCAACAGGGACGTAGCTGCGTGAAAAAAGTCACCCGGTCTCTTCGCTCATCTTTTCTTCATGCATCCATCCCTTCGAGTTAGCTTTTATGATGACGCCGGCTGGAAAGTTCTCTTTTGGCAAGGTCTTCCTTTTGAATATCACCGTGGGTGAAAGTTTCTGGCCGTTAGCATGGCAAGCTAGCTAGCTCACGGTGAAGGACGACTTCTCATTGCCTGTGGTGCGAATATTCACCGTACGTGTTCCCGTTGTATCCACAGTGCGGTTCACATGAATATCAAAAGTCAGTGGAACCTTGTACGCGTGTCTCTTAGTAGGAGACATTTTGTGGTCTTTACAGAAACACACAAACGAAATGAAACGTAATATCCGCGCGCTTCTTCTTCTACAGGGGCGGGTGCTCACCTTGGCGGTTGCTTACAGTAGAAGAAGAAGCGCTTCCTCTTCTATGGAGCGGTTGCTTACCGTAGAAGAAGAAGCGCTTCCTCTTCTATGGGGAAAAAAGATGGCGGCTGTTTACCGTAGTTGCGAGACCCAAACTTTATGAAAATAAATATTAATATTAATCCATATATAAGGCGCACCGGGTTATTAGCCGCACTGTCAGCTTTTGAGAAAAATTGTGGTTTTTAGGTGCGGCTTATGGTGCGGAAAATACGGTATATATATATATATATATATTAGAGATGCGCGGATAGGCAATTATTTCATCTGCAACCGCATCACGAAAGTCGTCATCCACCCGCCATCCACCCGAACCAACATTTTATCAAAACCACAACCGCCCGCCACCCGGGCGGTATTTATCATTATTATAATATTATTGTCATTTCCATTAAGAAAGTGTTGACTATTGTTGCCAGGAGTGCGTTCCGCACACTTTGTGTGCGCAGTTGCAGCAAGCAGAACGATGCTTTTAAGAAGTTAAAAAAATGTTTTAGAAAAACAAGGCCTATATTTTTGTTAGGTAAAAAAAAATGTTCTGAATTTATTTCAATGAATATTAACTTGTTAACGTTAAAGTGCTCAAATAGGGACGAGGGCGGGTGCACAGTGAAACAGTGAACAATTTTGCGACAAAGATGAACCTTTATTGATTGATCTGCAGCCATGACAAAATGTCAGACAATCTCCATTGTTAACGACAGGCAGGAAAATAAAGATGAACACATAGCCTATGTTGTAGGCATAGGCTTAGGCTCATACGTTTTTAAGTTGAAATAAAAAAAAAAAAAAAAAATGTGCCTATAAGCCTTAGGCTGTCAATCACGCGCACAAACTTAAATTATACAACAACATATGTATGTCATCCCTATTTAAACAAAAATAAATTAAATAAATAATAATTGAATTATAATGAAAATAGACGGTCGCGACAAACAAAGCAGGCTAAATGGCCTTACATTGTAGCCAATCGGAGATGCGCTTCACTTGAAAGCGAGGCCAAATAATTACTAATAGAAAAAAAAACACAATAAACAACGCAATTGCCTTAATTCCTTTGCATTGTAGTGCGCCCAAACAACACGTAACCATCACAATTATTCAGCTGACCGAACTCAATATAGGTTAGACATGGGCTTATTTGGTATAGCCTAGGTAATGTAGACTAATTCGTTTAACATATCCAACCGTATGTCTACTTACTTTTTTTTTTAGCACTATGCAGGAATAAAATGGCATCTACAGTGCCAGGATTCATGCAGGCGAGAGCGCCTGGCCTCTAAAATGCGCCCTGCTGCGCTGAAGGAGCGCTCACTTGCGGCGCTCAATTGTTGCTGGGACACATAGGAAGGATTCTCTTTATACATTTACTATGTATATATATTTCCGAATTGGTTCAACCGCCATCCGCCCGAATCTATTTAAAATCTATTTTTTTCGTCATTCATCCGCCCAACCCGCGGACACCGCGGGTGTGCCCGCAAACCGCGCATCTCTAATATATATATATATATATATATATATATATATATATATATATATATATATATATGAAATACTTGACTTGGTGAATTCTAGCTGTAAATATACTCCTCCCCTCTTAACCACGCCCCCACCCCAACCACGCCCCCCGACCACGCCCCCCACCCCGCACCTCCCGAAATCGGAGGTCTCAAGGTTGGCAAGTATGGATAAAATTGTTACGCTGTTCAATGTTCAAGTTCAAGTTTTGAGGAAGAAAATGTTCCTGATTACATTGTGACAATATAATTGCATTTGTGTCCAAATACCAGGCTCGGCTTTTAAGTTCATCAATCAATCAATCAATGTTTATTTATATAGCCCTAAATCACAAGTGTCTCAAAGGGCTGTACAAGCCACAACGACATCCTCGGTACAGAGCCCACATACGGGCAAGGAAAAACTCACCCCAGTGGGACGTCGGTGAATGACTATGAGAAACCTTGGAGAGGACCGCATATGTGGGTAACCCCCCCCCTCTAGGGGAGACCGAAAGCAAGTTAATTTAAATTGTGCAGCCAAGTAAAAACCGGTAATGTAAATGCAAAAGTGTGGTTAATCTGAATAAAAAAGTATAGTAGTAAAAGAACAATAAGAAAGATATTGTTATATTATACCGAATAAACAGCATTGTTATCTATTTTTGTAAGGGCAGTTTGCATTGGATTGTGTGCCTAACAAAGTGGCCTATGAATACATTTGGACTCTAAGCTGATAGAGAGGATCAAGATGGAATCATGGAGAAGGTCAAAGGTAACATCGTCAGGTGCGTTTTTCCAGCTTGACTATTTCAATAGCTATTGGAAGAAATTTAAGCTGCGTGCTGTGAAAAGACATTCTCTGGTAGGTGGAAGCTGCTTAACATCCCTCCGCCGTGTCATTAGCTCATATCGTTATCTGCACGCGTTTCATCTCTATTTTAGTGCGGCAGAGAAGCACAGACTGACTGCTGCACCTAATAAGCCCGAGCGAGCCTCCTTGGCCGGCAGGCTGCTCCAGATGGTTTTATCGGCGTGCTGGCCGAGGGTCCGCCGCCTGCGTCAACAACATCATCAACAGCAGCATGTGGCGGCGTTACACAACCCTGTGGCCGCTGACTGACATTATACAGTATTACTACGATCAAGTTGCCCCCTCCTTGGGCTTTCTGGCACGTCACATGCTGCTTTTTTAAAGTAATGTATTCAGGATGGTGCAAAGATCAGCCTGTTTGGACTCAGCATAGCACATTTGACTGGAACAAATCCAACTATGACATTGCAACTGGACTCCGGCAGAGCACTTTGAGCTAACGCATTAGCCCTTTTTAAAAAATAATAACATACTCCCAGTATTCTAGCGACTCGTGTTGCCAAATTATCGTACCAGAAGCTTAAAATATCGTATCGACGATTGGCTTTGGTAAAATATTACCACAGGGCGTGTATAAAGTAGTCTAATGCAGTTTTAACTTTGAATTAATACACAAAGATTGTACTGTACCAAAAGAGGAATTATCGCACAAATACGATAATAGGTAGCGATTGAGCATATCATGTAAGTGGGCGTGGCTCGCACACTGTTTTAAAATCGGAACATGAAGCACCATTTACAAAAGCTGCCGAGCAACAAGTAGCGAGGGAAAAAGAATCGGTGCAGTTCTGTCAATTTAACTACAAAAGTTGAATAGCCCTGCCTTGAAAGACATTTGGGGTATTGCCTCACAAAGGACGATATTTTCAGTATTTGTTTAAATTGACACAGAGCAGTAATTAAATTGCTTACACATCCTGGGCCACATGGCAGTTAGCTGCTAGTTGTTGCCATATTAGTTTTGCACTCCTAATATCTGGAACAGTCTTCCAGAAGATGTGAGACAGACTTGAATATTTAACTGTGCAAGTGACAACTGAAATTATTTATCGACACGCTTTGATTTTAATTGAATTGATTCATGATTAATTTATGATGATTAGATTTAATTCATGATTTTATTTGCCTTCTTGTAATTGTATGCATCTTTTATAGCAATTCAAAGTACCTTGCGTGCAAATTGTTCTAATAAAACGTGCCTTCCCTAGTCGGTATGGTTAAAATGTAAAACATTTTTTCATTGAACTATGAAGCACGGAGGATTGGAAAAAGAATCAGAACCGTAACAACGCTCAATAAAGGACATTTGAGGTAGTGCCCCATCAGATGCCTCTTTTTATGATTTAAGTGCTCAAATCAACTTGTGTAACTAAACCTACAATTGTTTATTAGTGTTGTTTTTGGAGTACATTACTTTGGCTGTCAGTCGCTAGTTTGTCATTGTTTAAAACACATGCCCATTTTATTTTTTAATAGGGCCAAGAGACACAGATGATAGCGCTCCACAGATTCTGCCTAGCAACACGGGGCCAAAACCACCAAGCTGAGCCTTCCTGTTGATCCACGTCTAGGCGATAACGTTTTATTGCCGCTGTAAAGTTTTATGATGAATCGCAAAGCATGTTGGCTGTGCTATTTATAATATTGTCGTAAGATTGGAAATAGGAATTTTAATAAGTGCATGGGGACAGGAGGAGAGAGGACAGTAGTTGTCTTGGTGTTTAGTTTTAGCACACACGCATTTTTATACAAATAAAAGCAAAAGTGGTTGAGTTGAAGTTAACATAAAACTGTGAGAAAACAGAGCCATGCAAATAACCTCCCCCAAAGATGTTTTGTTCTTTCCCTGTGCGCACTTAATGAACCTGGACTAAGCCCGGAGACACTCTCAGACCGGCTTGTTTGCATTTGACTTGTCCATCAAGTATTTTAAAGCGCGTTTTCTTTTAACGTCGCTATTCTGAACGCGCCAACATAGCCCGAGTGTGTGTTGACGTGTTTAATGCTGACGTGCACATTAGCAAAAGCCACACTGTCCGTAAAACCTACGCCGCCGGCCCCCCCAAACCCTCTCAACCCTCGGCATGCACAGGCATTATTGCTCGTTGTGCGACCACTTTGCAGCCAACACTCAACACACACATATATGCACAACACACATGTATGCTTGGTGGTCACCCTCCTCAGTTGGGTCCCAACCCTATTGGCTGCTCTTTGTTGTATTTTTAGGCCTGTTATTCTGGGGCCTGTCCTGGCAGGCCACTGGGGGGCTATATAAGAGCCCCCCCTCCACAGTCTGACAACACAACAGACATCTCTACATGACACTCCAGCAAACACACAGCAGGCATTTCAAATCCACTCCGGGTGAGTACAAACCACACTGACTTGTCGCTAGCATATATGTTTACTGCGTGAAAGGCTTTGTAAAAATGTGAACATTTTACCACGAAGTCTGCCTCTGCGCTGTTTATGCTCTAAAGAAGAGTCAGGAGTCACAGGTTAGGGTCAAGTGCTGTGCAGCAGATGCGACGTGAAGCTGGTTCTTCTGGGCGAAGGACAGCAATATTTTTTTCAATGAGTGTGGTCGTCTTATATAATGTTCTTTAGGACCAGCAGGGACAGGAAGATGGAAGATGGAACTAATCTGCTGTAAGCGCTGACAGAGACTGATGATCGCAACCTTTGCAATCATTAACGGTCACGAATAGAAATAATTTAATTGCCAATTCATCACTGTCTCCTGCAGAAGGTGTCGTACAGACCAGTTACTTTCTGTGAGAGGAGCATGAAAAAGATGGGTATTTGTTGTTGGTAAATATTTGCTGTTTCTTCATTTAGGACACCATGACTTCCGCATAATGTCGGCAGAAGTTGCAATCCAGAAGTTCTCCTTCCCCTTCTCTTGTGCTGCACACCTTTCCAAGCAAGATGAGGAGAGCGAGGTGGGATGCATACAGGTGAAGGCCCTGGGGCTTTGTGATCTCCAGGAAAATCCCAGCTTAAGCCAGTCGAGCACCGTCACTCTGGTAGCGGCTTTGGCACGTCATGAGATCCCCAAAGCTTCCGCTGAGGGTGACATGGCCGCTTCCCAAGCCCTGGTCTGCCCCGAGGCCTCCCAGAGCGCCGTGCTCTCTCGCCGCAATGTCTTTGAGAAACTGGCAGCGGAGGCAGAGGACCAGCGCCCGGTGGCGAAAAGACAGCTGTCATCCGAGAGCGCTTCCAGGAACATCACGGTGGTGAAGAAGAGCGCGGTGAGGGTGGAGGTGGAGGAGCAAAAAAACCTGCAAGTCAAGACCTTCATGGCAGCAGGGAGGAGGAAGCGCCGGAAAGATCTCTTCGCTAGCTCAGATGTTTTCCACAGGCTTGACTCGCATGTCATCAGAGCAGGGTCAGAGGTGAGGGCTCCAACAGCCAGAACATCAAAACTTTACACCCAACAACAATAGCACACAAAACAGGTTAATTGTAAAACTGCTAATTTGGGGGTTCATAGAGTAGATCTACAACTTTAAGTTATAGTTAGCACAGTGGGTTTCACTTCATTCTAAACAATACTGGAGAATGGCTACTTTCAAGCAGGTAGCACAAATCTGAGTGCAAGTTTTGCCTGTTGAATGACATTATGATATACTTATCAGCAGGAGAGAATTCTACCAGAGCCGGATGGGATTTGGCAAATTAATCTATGTAGTCATGTTGTTATAGTCTACACACTGTAGGTTTATGTTGCAGATGAAGGAAAAGCGTGTGCACAATGTGAGAGCGATCGTCCAGAGCATCACAAAGGTATCCAAGACAGAGGTGGAGAAAGTCCGAGCCATCTGGGTTTGGCTCTGTCACAACATCGGTGGGTACTAAGTCCTGGTACAGGGTTAGAGAACACAAAGTAAGCCTTGTCACTGTTTCCAGAATATGATGTCAGCGGCTTCCTGGGGCACTCAGAGAGGATGACTTCCCCGGAGGAAGTGATAGCAAGCGGCCGAGGAGTTTGTTGCGGCTACTCCAGTCTCTGTACAGACATGTGCAGGTAAAATGAAAAAAAAAACAAACACTGATAGCCAAAAGACAAAATACATTCCATGATCTAAAGATGACCTTGTGTTGGTACTCGACAGAGTGCAAGTGAGAGGAAATAGAATTACGCAAAAAAAGTGGTGATTTTATGTGTGCTTCATGTGCTTGATAAATTTGTTACCGTGCTCTTCCACTGCACGAGGATGCCTCTTTGAGATTTTAATCACGAGCAGCATGCCAAATACAATTGAGTCATATTCCATACTGCAACACATTTAATTGACTTTTTCATTCACTCACAATAGAGCAGCATTCTGCCCTTAATCCCTTCGGATTTCAAGCCAGACAATTTTCCATCCAAACGACGTGATGGGAATGGACATCGTTTAAGACGGACAAGCAACATTTAAGCTAGCTGTGGGTCAGTGAGCTCGCTGTGCTCCTTTCTACAGGCTGGTGGGCATCGAATGCCAGGAAGTGGCGGGGCACAGTAAGGGCATAGGCTACCACCAGGGCCAGAGCTTCAAGAATGTGAAATCAGATCACCTGTGGAACGCTGTGCTCCTGGAAGGACAGTGGTTCTTAATGGACGCCTGCTGGGGAGCCGGACAAGTCAACATGAAAGAAGAGAGCTTCGTCAAAAGGTCTGGGGAGAAACCCGATAGTTATAACCCTAACCTTTTTAGTTTAATTGTAGAAGTAACAAGCCATTCTAGAGTCACAATAGCAGCTGTCTTCATCTTCCACCCCTTAGGTTTGATGATTTCTATTTCCTGACGGACCCAGAGGAGTTTATAGAGTCCCACTTCCCCGACGAGGAGAAATGGCAGCTTCTGGAGTCACCAATCACCCTGGAGGACTTTGAGAGGAGGGTCTTCAAGACTTCGTCTTTCTTCTCCATGGGGCTGAGGCTAATGCAACCTCATCACTGTCACATCGTCACAGGTCAGTCACTTTGGGTGAAAACATTTAAAAATTTTCTTGACATGACAAGGGAATGTTTTTTGAAAATAAGTCTCAAATAACTTGTATACTTTCAATTAGGGTATTTAAAAGCCAGTTTGGAATAAGCTCCAAGAGGTTTACATTATGCAAACTCATCCTCGATCTGTCTTCTCTGCAGACGATGGTGAGGCAAACGTCTCCATTGGTTTCACCAGGCCCGTGACCTTTACCTATGAGATGAAGCAGCACCAGGACTTCCTGCAGTGCGACACTTCAGAGGAGAAAGAGAACAGCCACTGCTCCTCTGGTCTCCTGACGGTCTCCCACCGCAGCATGAATCTGCAGCTGCTGCCGCCTGCAAGCGGCACGTACGACCTGAAGATATTTGCTAGGCCAGAAACAGCCACCACTCCCCTGGGCTGGGTATGCTCCTTCACAGTGGAGTGTCTGCAACCCAGGGCTATGGAGGATATCCCGGAGAACCCTTACCTATCATGGGGCCTGCTACCCAATGCGGCATCTCTGGGAGTGGCAGGCTGCAGTCAGGACAGTGAGGTGGCCGAGGTTGAGGAAGGTCGTTTTAAGTTAGTTTTGAAGACATCCAGGTCTCTTATGGTGCTTTGTGAACTTGTCCACCCGGACTTGGAGGCCGCGATTACCAAGCGCTGCCTGGCTACTCAGATTCAACCAGACCTCCTGAGCTGCCACGTCCTGTGCCCCTCACGTGGCTTCTACCGGCTGTCCGTGTTTGTGCGGGATTATGAGAAAACAGATGCCAAGTTCCAGACGGCCGCAAACATCCTATTGCATTGTAAAGGAAAGGTTGTCAGTGAGGATGAACTTTTCCCTCCTAATCTGAGCTCGGTATGTGGGCCGGGGACCCGTACATCAGAGATGGGTCTCTCCAAATTCAGCCACACGACGCCTGTGGTGAGCACGCCTCAAGGCAAGTGTAACATCACCTTCCACAACCAGCGAGACCTGGAGCTTCACCCTGTGATGGGCAGTGCGGACAATATAGCGGGAGCTTTCCCGCTCACACGCCATATTTTCTGCACCTACACAGATAGCAAAGTGACAGTGAGCGTCAGCCTGCCAGACGCGGGCATGTATCGCCTTGGCCTGTACGCCAGGACCACCTCCAGTGGAGATTTTGACCCCATGTGTGACTTTGTGCTTAGGAACCGCTGCGATCAAGCGGGGCTTCCTTTCCCTCGCGTCTACGCCGCCTGGAGAAGAGGCTGCGTGCTTTTTGAGCCCCGTGTGGGCCTGCTGGAGCCCGCAACCTGGGTTCGTTTTCGGGTGAGGATCCTGGGGGCCCAGAGGGTGTGCGTGGTGGGAGAAGGGCGGACAGATCTGAAACTGAACAAAAGCCGGGTCTGGGAAGGCGAAGTATTCAGCGGGGAAGGCGTCCCACAACTGAAGCTGGCCGCCTCATCTGGGGAGTCCAGCGACCTCTCTGTTTTGATGACCTTTGACATCAAACCAGTGCAAGGAGAAGTGTAAAATGGATCAGATCTGGCATTTGGATTCTGGAATTAGCTCATACATGCTAACAATATGGGCAATTGTCAGTTTAGATGTGTAAAGACTGTGAGCAGTTTCCTTCTTTTAGGTTTAGCGGCGTTGATATTAAAATAAAGCTGCTTGTTTCCTAGAGGATTTTTAAAGCTTGATACTTTTTTCAGGCAGACTTCAGGACTAAATGGGTTTTCACTGGTGCTCAGTTGTGGTGCTAAGCCATCATTTTATGTCATGATTGCATTTGTATGTATTTGTATTGTGTAACAATGAGCTGTGCTTTATACAACAACACACATTAAAAACTTGTATTAGACATTTGAACTGTGTTTCTTCCAGCATGTACAGTATCCAATTTTAACTTCCAGTTAATGTTACTGTATCTTTTGTTATTCATCTTAATCATGGAGAACATATTATGACTTAAACAAGTTTTGTATATCATCAGGCCAAAGAAAACTAGATTTTTTATGACAGTACATCTTGTCAAACAGCAGTAACAGAAAGTTGACTCAGACTAATTTTAGAGTAGTCAGTGTACAGTAGTGTATATGCAGCAGTATACAAAAAATGAGTGAACACTAGAGATCGACCGGGCCAGGCCGATAATTGGCATTTTGATGTATAATGTTATCGGCCTTATACTTAATGAACCTGGACTAAGCCCGGGGACACTCTCAGACCAGCTTGTTTGCCTACAACAGAACTACATCATCTGATACAATATATACACATGATACCAGTATTTTTTTTTTTAATAGATAAATACTGAAGTAGATAGTTACAAGCACCAGCTCATTGAAAAGGGCGCTTTTTTTTCCACTGCAGTGTTGCATACTTGCCAACCCTCCCGTTTTTAGCGGGAGAATCCCGATATTCAGCGCCTCTCCCGACAACCTCCCGACAGAGATTTTCTCCCGACAAACTCCCGGTATTCAGCCGGAGCTGGAGGCCACGCCCCAAAAAAAAAAAAGTCTGCCGCAGCTGCGATTGGACCTGACCAGCCTCCGGGTACAAGTACTGGAGTACCAATTGCTTGCCAGGGAAGATCTTCCCCAGGAAGCAAGGATTGACCGGTTTTGGAAGATTCCACACTCTCGTGCATTTGATGAAAGCACTTTTGTGCGTGCCACACAGCAATGCATCATCAGAGAGGGTGTTCAGCATGGTTAGAAAAATAGTGACAGAGAATAGAAAGAGGATGGATAATTCAACCCTTAACAAAGCATTGTACTTTCAAGTACAACAATGAGTAGATGAGTGTTGTGTGTGTATATGTGTAAATAAATGAACACTAAAATTCAAGTATTTATTTTATTTATATAATAAAATCAATATATATATATACATATATATATATATATATATATATATATATATATATATATATATATATATACATATATATATATATATATATATATATATATATACATATATATATATATATATATATATATATATACATATATATATATATATATATATATATATATACATATATATATATATATATATATATATATATATATATATATACATATATATATATATATATATATATATATATATATATATATATATATATATACATACATATATATATATATATATATATATATATATATATATATATATACATATATATATATATATATATATATGTAACGGTGTAGAAACAGACGTTCATTATGCTTGATTAAATTATGAATGAAGTGTTGCAACAGCGCTTGTTGCTGGCGAGAAGTGGTATGTACTTTACCTGCGGGAAGTGCTCAGAACTGTGACGCCTTCCAATTGATAATCCCGTGACCCAAGTGGACTCGCAGTCTCACAATTTGCACTGTTTTGCAGGACACTGTAATAAAAGAAATTCATAATCCACCTGGTGCCAGTGATATGTTGAAACGACAGCAGTGTGGAGCTGCATTGTGCCACATACAGTTGTGGACCGTCACATATATATATATATATATATACATATATATATATATATATATATATATATATATATATATATATATATATATATATATATATATATATATATATATATATATATATATACATATATATATATATATATATATATATATATATATATATATATATATATATATATAGCTAGAATTCACTGAAAGTCAAGTATTTATATATATATATATATGAAATACTTGAGTTGGTGAATTCTAGCTGTAAATATACTCTCCTCTTAACCACGCCCCCCGCCCCAACCACGCCCCCCCCCCCACCTCCCGATATTGGAGGTCTCAAGGTTGGCAAGTATGGTGTTGGTCGATCTTACACTCTGCTCAGCTTTCAAAACGTCTATTTTTTGGCCGGCAAATGCAGTTTTTGTCATTATTTTCCAGCGTTTCACCGATTATAATTTGTTAGTTTTCGCTACTGCGAAATCTTCGTCTGTCCACTACACCAGGAGCGTGGGCTCATTAAAGTAGCGCGGAAAGTTTCATGTTCCGGAAAATTAATCAAAAAACAACGCAACAAAGATGGATGGACATGAAGACGACGGAAAAGATATATCTTTCAAAAATCCAAACCTTGAGTTAATATCTTGAAATATGACTCATTATATAAGTAAAGAAGAATAGGCAGCAGATCACACATTCTCATACTTTCTGTAACATCCAGGAAGAAATTATGTCAGCCAGCTTGAAAAATGTCTCATCTACTGTATAAGCTACGTGAAGGAGCCCTGAATGGATTTTATTTAAATGTTCGCAATATTTAAGAGTTCCTCACGAGGAAACCTTACAATGTGTTCAACCCATAAACTGTTACAAAAGTGAGTAATTGCCGAGTTATTGAGATGTACAGAGATCCCGTATTTTTGCACATTTTCCCAAAAGATTCCCCATATTTTAAAATGCAAATGTTGTGTAGTAGAATTTCTGACCTTTGACCTATAGTTCATGTCTGTCAAAAATGTATGCTCATTTTGATTTCTCTTCCTCTTCTGTGGGACAAAAGTGAACTTTAAGTCATGCCAACCTGTCTAGTGAATGTGTTGACTGTCTGAAAGATTCGAGTTGTTATGGAACAGATAGGGAAAACAAAATAAGACATTGACGCACTAACAAGAGAGATAAGAAAGGGATAAAGCCAAACGAAGAGTGTGTTTTGGACACCATCTTCTTTTGCATGGTGACGGGCGCGCCCGGGGGGGGAAACTTTCTGTGTGCTAGACAACTCAACCCAACCATTGTACCATTTGATTATGAGTAAAATAAAACTCTTGTGTTAAATCTACTTTGGTTCTCATTGACAACCTGGACTTTCCACTACAAAATTGGCGTCACGAACTAGGATGGTCCAGAACTCTGCAAGTCAACATCCACTCCCGGCTTCTCTCTCAGGCAGACAACGCTTGCACGCGCGCATCTAATAAAAGGTAAGCTATTTTGCTTATTGTGTAAAAGTTGTCTGTCTGAAGAGAAACGGGATCGGTAAGATAAAAACTGAAATTTTTTTTCATAAAAGATAGTTCTCCAAAAACAACCTAGACTGAGGCATGTGTTGGTTGGTTTGAGTTGTATTATATGTGATCATTTGTCTGTGTGTTTGTTGAAAACTTGTAATCTCTTGTTTTTAACAAATGGGGATTGTTGATAGAATTTTGGTGGTTTGGAGTGTAGAAGCATAGACGATGTGAGACGAAAAATTTCTTTGCAAGTACATGGTTAGCCGGAGTTGGACACAGCGAAATTTAAGGCAAGGTTGGCTAACTGATGTGACATTTGGCCCACACAAATTTATGACGTCTATGAAGGTCCTACGTATCTGTCTATGTGGAAGCTGCAGCCGGGTAAAAAGCCTGATATAAGGTGATCGTTCAGTGACTCCGGTAAAGGAGATCAACTGAGCCAAGTTGTCACGAATTTGGAAATTTGCTGCAGTATAGATGGATAGAGTAAGGGCTCCATATGGTAGAGACTTGGTGAAACTATATGGACTGACCAGACACGATGTACTGTAGAAATTGAAGGGTGATTCCTGGTTATTCTACAGCGCCTTAGGCTGTTATCCGTGTTGGTCAGGAAGGAAAAGCAGGACTTGCTCCGCTGAATGGGTTAATCGCCGTTATATGAGTAAGAATGACCTGCGTGTGTGTGTTATGAGACGGCCGATTCCACAAAAGCACGCGTGCATTAGTTGTTTATATTGGTCCGGACCAGGGGGGAGTGTTTTGTGGGATAAAAATGTGTGTTTTTAAATTTATATATATATATATCTGCGTATTTTAATAACTTTTGTGTAGCACCTGGTTTCTTATCTGTTTTAATTCTCCCTCATGCTTTTGTGGGAGTTCCCTCACGCTTTTTTCGCACCCCCGCTGATCTGCAAGACCTGGGAAATTGTTGGTTATGTGTGTGCGTGTGAGAAAATAGACAAAGTTATGTACAGAAAACACATGAGTGAATGATCCATCCATATAATTATTTCTTTCGCTTATCAAGAGGTTGGATCGCGGAGGCAGCAGCCTAAGCAGGGAGGCTCCCCCTCGTGGGCGCTGCGAGCTAATTCCAGTCATTTGAATTTGTTTTTAACTATACTGGTGATTGTGACTGTGCGATATTACAGTTGTTTTAATTTACCAGCTCTTGCTCGCTGGTAAATTCTCTGTGTGTGAGTGACTGTGTGACGCATATAAAAAAAAAAAAGAGCTGGAGACATTTTGAGATAAGAGTGTGTGCGTGTGACGAGGCTGTGTGAATGACAGCTGCGTGAGGCATTAGTTCGAAGAGGAGTGACACATAGCATTGAGCTAGGTTAGCATTGTGTTAGCATAGCATTGAGCTAGGTTAGCATTGTGTTAGCATAGCATTGAGCTAGGTTAGCATTGTGTTAGCATAGCATTGGGCTAGGTTAGCAAAAGTTTGCTTACTGAGGCATAGTAAGGCTAGGTTAGCATCTAGCTTGGCATTACTAAGTGTGGTTAAACAGTTATTCTCGGTCTGTAGAGTGTGCTAGTAGTAGGTGCTTGCTAAGTCCAGTAAAATAATAGATATATGGAAAATTACACGTTTAAATATCAATAAATAAATACGGATTGTGGGACATTGAAACATTGTTTAATTAATCATTCATTTATATGTCTAGTATACTTTTTTTTGGTACAGCCTTGTTGCTTATCTGATCCATCCAGTTTCTGTGTGGAAGTTGAGACAAACACACACGCACGAACATCATAGATTAGGACACACTGTAACTTTGAATTAATAGTTATACAACAAATAAATTAATAATATTGAATTTAAATTTGATAAAGATAAATTGATCATACATTGACATTTTAATTTTTTTTAGGAATAAACACACAATAAAATAAAAGTTAAATTTATATTCTAATACATCTAAGGGCATCTGTGAAACATAGAGTCTGAAGAAGTACAGATAAGAGCCACTCAGCGCCATTGTCAAAAACAAAACGTAGAGAAGCGTTAAACAAATTCTAATCAGAAGGAAGACAGACCAAAATATGAGAACTTAAGTAAACAGACAGCAAGTAAACCAGAAATAATAATGTAAATAAATAACAAAGAAAGCAAATTTCTATGTGACATTGGTGCATGTAGAATTACAAATAGAGAATAAAACTAAATGGAAATAACTGTCTGCAAGATGAGCATGACGTCATGAATTGTGCTCGGGTTAGTAATAGATAGATAGATAGACAGATAACACATTATTGATTCCTTCAGGAGAGTTCCCTTTGGAAGAAGAACTAAAAAGTAAGACAGTAACTAATAAGGGTATAAATGGAAACAAAATAGATCTATTAAAAGAGAAACTAGGCATTAACGACCATGATATAAAAAAAAGTATTGCACTGTTTATTGTTTTGCATTCCCTGTCATCCTAGCCCCCAAAGAGGAGTTGTACAGTGTAATGATGTATGAGACAAAGGATTTTCATAGGCTAAACCAGTAGTTCTCAAATGAGGGTATGGTGTTTCCGCCCGGACAAAAAAGGGAGGTACTTGAAGGTATGCCAAGGGGTACCTGAGATTTTAAATATTTTAAAATGCAGACAATAAAAATAAACACAGTACGGACGTTAAAAGTTAAAAGATTAAAAGATTTAGCTGAAAGATGAGGAGAAACGTGAATAAATTGTTTTGGAGAGTATCACGCACAGCGTGACACGCACAGCATGACAGCTTGCTCGCGCCTACTGATAGACAAATGATAGTTTAAATTAACTTATAGATAATCTTTAAGTGAATTAAAAGGGTACTTAAATACACATGAAGTAGTACGTATAATCTTTGAATTAAGGTTTTTGATTAGCAATTAATGGGATAGTTAAGACTGTAATTTTAAAACGTGATATGCAAATTGAACTAACGAGAGGATATGAAAACGATGGGTGTACATGTTTTGAGTTCCAAATTCTGGAGGAAAAAACCTCAACAAAACGTAAAACCATACAGACGGACTTGGGTGATAGCCACGGTTGTGCTAGGTCAAGCGAGGGTGGAAAGGATATGCAGCCGGGGGACTGCCAATCTGAACAAGACAAGCTCCAAAGGTGTAGCCAGAACATGCTCACAAAAAATACAGGTGTGACAGCAGGACGAACAGCAGGATACAAACAGACCCCTGCTGGACATAAGTGTCAACGGACAATGTTCAACACAATCTTTGAAGCATTCCTTTGTGGTCAACCTGCACACACCTTGTAATGACCTGCTTACGAACTGTGCCCTGACAATTCAATACTGCACAGAAGGAACTTCCTGATGTTGCCTGACAGCACGACATCAGCTGACAACTACTGGGGACGCCTCCCAGGAATGAGTGGAAGACGGGGACTGCTCCAACTGTCCTAGCGCTGGCTGACGGAGGTGCGTCCGTGTGTCCTGCCACCCAAACCGCCAAAGTGTATGATCACCAATTGAACGACTCATAATAGGAGCCTTTGACTCTTATATATGGTGGGACTCAAGGTATGGCCGCTCATGTGAACTATCCTTAAAACATTAGAATGGTATAAGATGGACAACTAATGACCCACATTGTTCCCTCTGTCCTGCCTACGAAACAAAAACAATTTAGGTCAAATGATAAAACAGGGCGTAGCTGCCGCTGATTGAACCGATACGCAAATCAATTATTTCGGTTGTCTGTTAAAAAACATAGCTATTGGTTGCAATTTGGACATTTCTGCTGTAGGCTACAAGGAGCTAGCAGCTACACAACAGCTGAGCTAAAACAAAATTTAAGATTACATACACAAAGTTGCAGAGAGACAGAAGTCTGTAGAAAGTATTCAGTAACAAACGTGTCCGCATTAATAAACTTTCTACCACAGGAAATATACTGAACAAATACAGCAGTTACTGTCAGACTCTAATCCGGATTACCGTGTCTATCAGAGACATGGTTAGATTACAGAAAAGACAGATCGAGTGACAAAGGGGGGGAGGAATTATGATTTATGAAGGGAAAACATTAAAAGTAGATCAATTTGAGTATGTTGAAATTAAAATCACATTTTCCTCAGAAATGTATTTCAAGGTAATTGTAGTATACCGACCGACCACAGCTAAAGACATTTTTTTGATTCATTTTCAGACATCCTCAAACAGCATAGTATGACAGAAGTAACGTCATGGGGGACGTTAATCTGGACTGGTTAAATAAGACGCGTAGAAAGAAACTTAAGGATATTATAAATGGCTTCTATATGATACAAATGAAAGCAGCCCTACTAGAATTACAATTGGATGACAAAAATTAAAGAGAACATCTGTAAATACACGAATACAAAACCAGAAAGAAGAGTGTTAAAATAAAAATACCATTGGATTCTAATAAAGACATGAGGACTCAGCTCTCATAAGAGCAATTAAAACAGGTCTAAATACAGATCGTATGATTTAAAAGTTTGGAGGAACAAAAGTTACAATGTTTATGCGGAAGTCTAAGGCTGACTTTCACTTAGAATTAATTAAAGCTGCAAAAAGGAACAATAGAGAGTTATGGAAAACCAGATACAAACTTACGGAAAGAGAGCAAACAAGAAACAACACTATAACATTAAATATCAATGGCGTTACTATCGCAGACAGTCTGGACATAAGTAATAATTTTAATGAACATTTCATCCAGTCTGTACAAACCCTGAATAAAAATCCCTCAAAATCAGTGCAAATAATTGTCATTTATTCAGGATGGACTAATTTTAGAATTAACAAATGAAACAAAGTTAAACAAAATCTTCGCTGCATTATCAGACTCACGATCTAGAGATATATATATGGGTTGGACACTATCTTCCTAAAAACATATAAGGATTGTATTATTGCTCGTATAACAACGATTGATAAATAAATATAACGGAAAACACTTTCCCTACCACGTCGAGAAACTGCTACTATGATTAAATCCATAAAGCAGGAAATAAAGAAGACCAGAACATGTACAGACCAATTAGCCTTCTCCACGTTATAACAAAAGGAATAGAAAAGTTGAAATTAAAAAGTGGCTTTGGAGCAATCAAGGCTGCTCAGACGGTCACTAAGAGGGGCATTATGTTGACACATCAATTTAATGAGTATTATATTTATCCATGAGAGCATTTTTGTTGTAAATTGTGAGGTATGGCTGTTAAAATCTTGGTTGTTTTTACGAATGATGACAGATGTGAACAAGAGCATGTATTGTTTTTGTGTGATGATGTAAATAAGGTGTGGTTGTATTGTATGGTAAGTATGTGTCCATGAAGGGGCATTTGGTGACTTTTCTTATAATTGAATACATGCTACAGTATGATTATTTTTGATTAATTATTGATTATTATGAATATATATATTTATTATGATTAATTAGTGTCATAATTTTATTGCTTGATTTGTGGATCCCCTTAATTTAGGTAGCCAGGGACTACAGATGGAAAGTAGCTATTTAGATATAATCTAGTACAGAACATATCTGTTTCTGAACTTAATGTTTCTGTGCATAGTCCCATCATAGATAGACTAAATTAAATACAACTATTTAGTGAATTATTGAGGCCACAATAATTCACTAGGTGTTGTAAAATATCAAAGTACTATTGCAAAAGCGAACAGTGACCTCAAACATGACCTGTCCTCCGCCTCTGTTCTTGCTGCACTTGACTATCAGCTGCCTTTTCTTTTTCTTGGATGTTTCTGAAACTACTAATACTACTACTACTATTACTATTACTGCGACTAACACTGTCCCTGTGAGAGGGACAGAGGGGGGAGGTGAGTTTGGATTGGGTCAAGTTTGAGCGTGTTGAGGTTTTATTTAATCGATATGATCAATCCGGTACAAGGATAAAGGAACGTAATGATTTAGATTGACAATTGCAGTGGTTGGCGAAAGCAACCCCACCCTCAAAGGAGGGTGCCAATTCAGTAATTAAATATTTTGTGAATGATCTAATATCCCGACATGGTTTCCCCAAAAAGATTAGGTCAAACAACGGCACCTATTTTAAGAAAACAGGTTATCATCTTCAGTCACAAGATCAGCACTTCTCAGGACCAGCAGCTTCCTAGGAAGGTGGAAAGACCATGAGACCAAAATGGTAAGTTTGCAAAATGTAGAATTTGTGTGCAAGTTCCTCTGTGCAGATTTGAGGATGAAAGCAGCCACTCCAGATTCCCTTGCACTCGCTAAGAGGGGCACGGTCAAAGCCAATCCAGGACCAACACCCGATACCCGACTGGAAGGAACCGAGAGGAGAGACAACACCTTGCCAGCGATGACGAGAACGACTAAGGTTTCCAGCCAAGATGCGTCCATCGGGACTCCAGCAGCCCTGGAAGGAGGTGTCAGGAGTGCCGAAGCGGCGAGGAGGCGTTGAAGCAAGCCGAGGGCCTGGACCAAAGCCCCAACGCCCCATACTTTGCCCCGCCTTCCCCAAAGCCCCATACTTTTCCCCAATTTCGGCCAGCACGGACATGCCATTAAACAGTCTGCCCAATGGACTGAACCACACCCCAAGAACAGACAGAGACAGACTGTTTGAGTGGATCTCTTTCTTCACCAAGGCAGCCAAGAGCCCAACGAGGTGTCGGCAGGCCACCAGCCTGAGGCACCACCGAGCCATCCATACGAGCACTAATCGAACATGGACTCATACGAAATTCAGTTGTGTGTACAAAATCAATTGGTAACTACATTCATTGCAAATGCCGGGAAAAATAATAATGCAACAGCTTACAGTCATAAGTCTATATTAATTCTAAACCAGATCTTGTTTGATTCATTATTAATGTGAAAATACATCTTGAATAAGAATATATATATTCATCTAATTATGTTCATGATCAAAGTATTTTGGTATTACGTTACTAACTCAAAGGGTAGGCCACTAATTGTGTTCTGTGAGATGGTTTTACTGCAGGCTGGTAACAGCGATCGCTCTGAAGGAGGGTCATAGACGGAATTTTTGCCTCGTATAAAAACATTGAGGTTTTTGCCTCTATCTGCGGTAGAGATTTAATTTAGTGGTCTATATCAGAAATTGTTTTGGTCCAGGGTCTTAAGACCCTGGAAGGCGGGTATGTAGTAGAATTTCTGACCTTTGACCTATAGTTCATGTCTGTCAAAAATGTATGCTCATTTTGATTTCTCTTCCTCTTCTGTGGGACAAAAGTGAACTTTAAGTCATGCCAACCTGTCTAGTGAATGTGTTGACTGTCTGAAAGATTCGAGTTGTTATGGAACAGATAGGGAAAACAAAATAAGACATTGACGCACTAACAAGAGAGATAAGAAAGGGATAAAGCCAAACGAAGAGTGTGTTTTGGACACCATCTTCTTTTGCATGGTGACGGGCGCGCCCGGGGGGGGAAACTTTCTGTGTGCTAGACAACTCAACCCAACCATTGTACCATTTGATTATGAGTAAAATAAAACTCTTGTGTTAAATCTACTTTGGTTCTCATTGACAACCTGGACTTTCCACTACAGTTGACCACGGGCCAAGATCTTCAATTAAGCCCGCGAGACGACATGAGTATATAATAAGAGATCCCACCCCCAGGGAGATTGAACTTTTGGCAATTTTGATGCTATTATATCTCAGTCGAGTGGATAACATGAGTAATTCAGGTCAATGACCTTTAATTATGCTCCGGACAGAGGATTATGCTGCATTTATTTATATGACCCAATGTAAACAACCTTCCCTAGTAACGGTACAACAACAACAAAATCCAACCAACACAATTAGTCAACAAACATGGTCACACATCACACAACCTGCTCACTAAACTTTGTGGACATTATGAAAAAACGTCCATGCACCATAAAAAAAAATCTAAATTACACCCATTTAAATCCATTACAAAACATGATGGGAAAAATGCAAAACACTCTCCACACTTATCCATCTTTGGTACATCTTAGCTGCTTGATATTTCTGATTGATTATGAAACTTTAAGGAGGTTGTCGGAAGTAAACAAGGTAGAAGTCAAACTTTCACGGCTAGGTAACATAAGAACTCCATTACAAAGCATGCCACAGTAGTGAAGAGCATGCGAAGTAGCCCCGTTTAGGCATGTAGACATGCAGCGGAATGTTTTTGATGAGCACGCTGTGGAGTAAACTTTAAGAACTCAGCCAACACGCCTCGTCTGCATCTTTTATGATTAGACAAGACAACACATATATTTGCAAGGCCATTTCCAAGAAGGATATTTAAAGAGAAACTACATCTTGTGAGACGATGTCGGCCAACCCCGGAAGCGAGCTCAACTGTCCTGGCGATGAAAAGTGAGTACAGATAATTTATTTCTTAATTGTTTCACGTTTATGTATATATTTTTTGCAATTTAAATTTTCACAGTACCACATAAGATATGTTATAATTGCTCATGCGGGTTTATTGATTTTTAAACGCGCCATAAAATACCCCTTTTTGTACAATGCCCAGTAGTGCGTGAATGTGTTTCTGTATAGTATTGCTTCAGCAATGGTCATGTGGGGACATCAATTATGGTATTTTGAGAGGTAATCATTGAAGTCAGACATCACTGAAGGCCTAGGTGGAAAACGCATGGCCCGCAACTGTATGTATGTATATATGTATATATATATGTATACATATATATACGTACATACATACATATTTATGTATATGTATGTATGTAAATACATATACATATACATACATACATATACATATACATACATACATATACATTATATACATTATATACATTATATATATATATATATATATATATATATATATATATATATATATATATATATATATATATATATATATATATATATATATATATATATATATATATATACACAAATTATATATATATATATATTAGGGGTGGGCAAGTTAATGCGTTAATTTCGAGTTAACGCATCAATCTATTAACGCCGACAATTTTTTTATCGCGCATTTACGTTTACATGCTTTTATTTTGTTAACGCCTATTGCTGGCTCCTGCGGAAAAAGAAGGAGAACGCGGAAGAAAACAAAACAAGCATGGAGAAGAAGGGTAACTCAACAGAACTTTTACAGGGTCATTTTCATTATAAAGTACTTCCAGGTGGCGGATTTGACAGAAGCAAAGTGGTTTGTAGCCACTGCCAAGCTGAATTTTATTATCACAGAAGTACTTCCAGTCTAAAATATTACCTTAACGCGAAGCACACTGTTGATGCGAGCAAACCATTCAACAAAGCAGGAAGTGGAGCCAGGCTTCGGCAGACTACGTTAAATGCATGTGGGGGAGAAGTATAGATAAACCAGAGCGAGAGAAGCTAAGAAATGCCATAGCGAAGTGGATAGTTACAGACTGTAGGCCTGAGAAACATTGTGCGAATCGCAACAGGTGACAGCACGTATGAGCCGCCATCAAGACGCACCATCGCACGAAGAATACACCAGTTGTATGAAAATGAGAGGACTGTAAAAGTGACAACTTTACAACGTGCAGCTGTAGTTGCTCTCAGTGGGGACTACTGGACATCAATCGGTAAGCATAATTACCTCTGAGTTACAGTGCATTATATTGATGAAAAGTGGGTGCTGCATTCACATGCTCTGTCTATAATGAAAACAGAGGAGAGGCATTATGGAAAGGAAAATTAGAGGAAAATGTTTCTGCTGATACCTCAGAAATTGCCTGTTCGGATGTTATGATTGTGGCTCAGGGATTTGTATGTAGATTATATTTATTTTCCATAACAAACAGGATAACTTAAAGGCCTACTGAAATGAATTTTTTTTATTTAAACGGGGATAGCAGATCTATTGTATGTGTCATATTTGATCATTTCGCGATATTGCCATATTTTTGCTGAAAGGATTTAGTATAGAACAACGACGATAAAGATCGCAACTTTTGGTATCTGATAAAAAAAGGCTTGCCCCTACCGGAAGTAGCGTGACGTAGTCAATTGAACATATACGCAAAGTTCCCTATTGTTTACAATGATGGCCGCATGAAGTGAGAGAGATTCGGACCGAGAAAGCGACAATTTCCCCATTAATTTGAGCGAGGATGAAAAATTTGTGGATGAGTAAAGTGCAAGTGAAGGACTAGTGGGGAGTGGAAGCGATTCAGATAGGGAAGATGCTGTGAGAGTCGGGGGTGACCTGATATTCAGCTGGGAATGACTACAACAGTAAATAAACACAAGACATATATATACTCTATTAGCCACAACACAACCAGGCTTGTATTTAATATGCCACAAATTAATCCCGCATAACAAACACCTACGTGTTTGTTATGCTAGCTCCTAGCTCCTAGCTACTAGCTCGAGCTAGTTATAGCAAGCGATCAAATGTTTGGAAGCGTACTCACGGTATTGCGTCTGTGTCTGTTAACGAAGTCAAAGTCCTCCTGGTAAGAGTCTCTGTTGTCCGAGTTCTTCGATCTTGACTGCATCTTTCGGGAATGTAAACAATGAAACACCGACTGTGTTGTGTTGCTGACTTCCCTCGCAAAATACTCCACTTCGCACCGACTTTCTTCTTTGCTTGCTCAGCTTCTTTCTCCATAATGCAATGAACAAATTGCAACAGATTCACCAACACAGATGTCCAGAATACTGTGGAATAATGAGATGAAAACAGCTATTTCGTATTGGCTTCAATGGGGAAGCCATACTTGTGTTCTACTGGCTACGTCACGCGCATTCGTCATCCTCAAAGGCGTTTTGAACCGGAAGTTCCCCGGGAAATTTAAAATTGCACTTTATAAGTTAACCCGGCCGTATTGGCATGTGTTGCAATGTTAAGATTTCATCATTGATATATAAACTATCAGACTGCGTGGTCGGTAGTAGTGTTTTTCAGTAGGCCTTTAAATACCCTGGCAGTGGCAATAAACTTGAATGTTTGTATTGACATTTTTTGAGTTGATTTTCATAAAATATGCTATTTAACTGCTACTGTTTAACAAGTACTGATTTAAATTTTGTTTGCACAACAAATGTTTTGGCGCTTTTGTTCGTATGGGAGAATATTCCAATAAAGGTGCACTACACACTACTTTTGAATTCATTATTGGGTTTTGCGTATACAATGCAGTTAATTGTGATTAATCGGAGAAATAGTGCGATTAATTATGATTAAAATTTTTAATCGTTGCCCAGCCCTAATATATATATACAGTATACATTATATATATACATACAATATATATATATACACACATTATATATATACACACATATATATATATACATATATATATATATATATATACACACACATACATACACACACACACACACACACACAAATATATATATATATATATATATATATATATATATATATATATATATATATACACACATACATACACACATACACACACACACACACAAATATATATATATATATATATATATATATATATATATATATATATATATATATATATATATTACTCCAAATGCATTCGGCCTTCGACCAACATTTTTTTTTAGCCCAATGTAGCCCTTTTTTTGGAAACACCTAATAAAAGGTGTTTGTGAAATCACCTGATGTTGTTTGGTGCTAAATTAACAACAATTCCTCAAAAATAATGTTAAAACCGCAACGTAAAGCCTTGTCCATCTGTTTAGTGACATATACTATTGATGTTTAAATCCTTTTACTGCAAAAGAATATCAGCTGTCGACCTCCTTGAGTACTAATAATCGGTATCTGTATCAGCCTGGAAAAAACATATCTGTCGACCTCTAGTGAACACACACTATCATTAAATAGCATGGAAACAAGTGAGTAGCAAGCTAATTGTGTCTTGTCAGTCAAGCATGGTTGTGGTGGCATGGTCTGAGGATGCATGAGTGCTGCTGGGAAGCTGCGGTTCATCGAGTGGAAACTTTAATCACAGCACGTACTGTACTGTGACATTGTGTAGCAGAAACTGCATGATCAGGAGTCCGAACACCAAGATGACAAGCGTCTTGCTGAAGAGACTGAAGTGATTATGATATCATAAACACCTCAAGACCCAACAGAACCTTCCAGTTGGTTAAAAGTGAACAAACTGAATTGTCTGTAGCTGCAATGTTGTCCACTAAGGCCTGCGTCCACTCAGCTCAGTGTGAGTGACGAGTGTTTATGTGCGGCTGTCAGAGCTCCACAAATAGCCTGAGAGTGCAAACACAATCAAGTTGGGCAGAAAAATGTGGCTGCTTCATATTTGAAGGGAGAGGAGAGTTTTAGGTGTGCTGAGCGTGTCAGGGACCGGGAAGGGGTACTGTGTGTGTGTGTGTGTTCTTGCCTTAAGTCGCTGGAGAGAAACATGCAGATCGGTGGGGTGGCTGGAGGGAGGTGAGGAAACGCTGATGTCAGAGGTTAGCCATGTGGGGGACTATATCTGCCTGGCAACAATACAAGGACACACACACACAATATTCCTTTCTTGTAAACACGTAATGAGGAAATGGGAGTCCAAAACCTCGTCAAGTGGGGCCGCATTTATCACGCTGTCAGCACTTCTTAAACCTCTTCAAACATCGGCCTGACGCCGCAGCTGCCGATCCCGGGGTTCGGTCCTTTTCGAGCGTCGGCGCTGAAGAAGGTTGGTTTATAGGAGGAAAACTGTCAAGACAACATCTCTTAAGGCAGGATTAACGGAGCATATAATATTTAATGAGTCACACGGTGTGGTAACGTACATACAAGGAGATGATTGTATATAAAAACAAAGCGTCAGTCACAGGAAAAAAACACAAGTTACAGCAGTTTTTGTGCAAAATACAATCGACCCCCTCCAAAACGAAATGTGGAAGTCAGTTTGGCACCTTTGAAATACGAGAGGCCTCTCTATATTCACAACATTTATGTATGTTTTTTGGAAGTTGTTTTTCTATTCCCTTTGCGCGCAGCGAGAAGAATTGAGCCCTTTGTTTAGATTTTTTTTTCTTCTCCAAATGTAATTGTGGCGACTCGACATGAGCAGCCATCACAATTAGATTTGGGACATAAATAAATAAAAGCTACTCCTACTTGCTTCAGCTATAGTCCCAACACCCCAATATCTTGTTTGGGGGGGGGGGGTCTGATACGCAAAATCTCACCGGAGAAAATAAAACCCATATTTGCGCACCAACCAATCCCCGAGGCCTGAGTCAAACATTAGGAAACCTAAAAGTAAGTGTTTCTATTTGCTTTTTCCAAAAGTGATACCATTCCTCATTGATGGCCAATAAAAAACAAGCAACATTTGATGCTATTACTCCTCCTTCCCATTCAACATTCACCAAACTTTGTTTTTGTCCTATAACTTCAGCTGGAAAACAATAAAGACACCATGGTGCTGGTCTGCCAGAGAGCTGGGTAGCACTCATGTTCAAAAAGGAGGCTTGTGGAGGGCACTTTAGGGAACCTCAGGTGCAAAGAAATAGAGGAACTTTCAAATTTGGTCCCATTCAAAATCAACTTACTGAAGAAATGTTTCTGCAGATTGACTTTTAATCTTGTCCAGAGATGAGCACTACTTTTTTAAAGATATCTGCGATAAATTGTGTACCATGGAACCTCGATAATCCAAAATCTGTGTGGTCGTACAATTCTAGATTGACTTTTAATCTTGTCCAGAGATGAGCACTACTTTATCAAAGATATCTGCATTAAATTACATACGGTTGACCCTCGAAAAAAATAAAACCTGTGAGGTCTTACAATTCGGGATTCGATCGCAACTCTCAGGAATTCTCGTTACGGTCAGAGCGAAAAAAGATACGTCCTGCACTGCACTATAGTCCTTCACTCTCACTTTCCTCATCCACGAATCTTTCATCCTCGCTCAAATTAATGGGGTAATCGTCGCTTTCTCTGTCCGAATCTCTCTCGCTGCTGGTGTTAACAATAGGGAAATGTGAGCAGCACTCCAGCTTGTGACGTCACGCTACTTCCGGTAGGGGCAAGGTTTTTTTTTTAATCAGCGACCAAAAGTTGCGAACTTTATCGTCGTTGTTCTCTAGTAAATCCTTTCAGCAAATATATGGCAATATCGCGAAATGATCAAGTATGACACATAGAATGGATCTGCTATCCCCGTTTGAATACAAAAATTTAATTTCAGTAGGCCTTTAAGAGAACAAAAAGGCGAGGAGATGAGAAGAATATGGTCGTTAGGATGGAATGCTTTATTGTTTTACTGTGTTTAGTATTATAAATGAATTGTTAATTGGACCTTGTTGTGAAACATTGATACATTTTGAACATTAAAGATGTTAAAAGCAATCCAATGGAGGTCAATCGCGATCGATGGGTTGGCAAACCCTGCCTTAGATGGTCCACTGTAATTATGTTAAATACTCTTCTGACAGAATGCAGTTCCCTGTTGAATGTAGTTTGGAATTAAAAGCACTTTGTTTCGATAAGGTGTCATAAGGCAAAATTCAAGATATAAGTTATATATATCCTGTTTGTTTTTTATAGATCAGCTGCCATTGAACACATCGCTATGTGTATGAATTGCACTTTTTAAAGAAGTATATGACTCGTTCTTTTACGTATTGTGGTGCTCACTCTGGTAAATCGTTTAAACATGTTTAAGGTTCCTGTAGAGTAATTATTGTGTGCCCTCAGGCAGCTTCCTCTTGTGTAATTGAGACTACTTTGCCCTCTAGCTTAGTAAAAAAACATATTGCTTTGCAGCATGAGTCCACAAATTCCTTTCGCCAACACTGTTTGAAGACGGAGCCCCGGACCGGGGCCAGGGTGAAGGTCCGAGCTGTAGCCAAGGCACTGCTAGATCCCAGAAACCTGACCTCTCTCAGATGTTTTTTTTTTTATAGTTAATCTCCAATGATCAATTCACAGTACAAAAATAGTATTTGCTGTTCGGAGGCATTGTAAAATAAAAATCTCGTCATCTCTTCTTTGTTGTACCAGTTTGGTGAAAGGCATTTTTGGGACTGACTTGGCATCCTTTTACCATGACATGCAAAACAGTTGCAGTAATCATATTCATATATAATATATATATATATATATATATATATATATATATATATATATATATATATATATATATATATATATATATATATATGTATATATATATATATATATACACAGTATATATACATACACGTACAGTAAATGTGTAAGTGATAGTCATTGAAATATCAGAAACACCCTGCAGAACTCTCCACTCTTTAAAGACTTATTTTGGCCAATTAAGGCCTGCGCTGCACAGACTACTGCTCTTTGACACCAATTGAAGATGCATTCTGTGCTCCTGAAAATCCCGTACAGCCACTTTGCAGTGGAGCTCTAAATCTCTGCAGTGTTACGTAACTAACTTGCAGAGAGAAGAGCAACTGTTGTGGCGGGAGGGAAAGGGGGACGGTGTAGAGGGCGTATGGAGCGACCACCAGGCTTCGCTTTCTCTAGCATTTTTGGTATACAAAGGATTTCAGTTACATTTAATCCTGCCACCGTAATCCTACTGTTAATCTGTCAATCTAAAAGAGCCATGCACAGATGCATTGTTTAGTTTTTTTCTCAATAAAACACACTTTTTCTTAGTCCTTAAAGAGCTGATGAGAGCAATGCAGTAGAAACAATGCATGTCCACACATCAGGTACAATTACACTTGTAAAAGTTACTAGAAGTAGTGACCGTTGACCCTTTTAGGCTGGCTAAGAGGAACACATTAGAGGCTTACTTTGTTGCTATTCTAAGCATTCCGTTATTGGAAAAGACAGTGGCATATCTAGCGCTGGATGATATGGCTTGAGAGTGAGGATTATATAAATCTGCACAGAGACACACACGGGGGGAAATAGCTTTTATCACTTTTGGCCTGTCGACCTGAAGAGAAAACACTGTAATATTCATGGTCTATGGATGTTCTCATTCATCCAGGTCAATGCATTCTCAGGGCGTTCAATCGATCGCAACTGGACTGTTTGGTTTGTCTTAGAAGACGTCATGTTCATTGTTTTCTTTCCGACAGACAGCGAGGTCTCTAACATGAATGCCGAGCTCATGCTGCATTCCAGCAAACTGGGTAGTTAGAAATCGATCTTTTTGGTATAGTATTGAGAAAGAACTTTGTTCTGTACTGACTTTTCTCTTTCTGACGGCCGCCACATAGTGCCTGGGTTCTGTTCAAGGTTTCTTCTTCAGAGTTTCTTTTGAATGTATGAGGATCGTACTTCTAGACTTTCTATATGTTCATAAAGCCGTTAGGTAACTTCTGTTGGAAATTAGCACAAATAAAACTGACCTGTTGTTTACATCAGGGATGTCCAAAGTCCAACCCGAGGGCCATTTTTGGCCCCTTAGCTCGTTTTTTATTGGCCCTAATAATGATAAATAAATGTATTAGAAACTATAACACAAACAATACAAATTTCACGTTTGAACACCCCTGGTATAGATGCATTACTATATCATCTCTATATTAGGTTTTTTGTAGGGGTTCACGATAAATGTTGGACAAGGAATTAACAGGTCGATACGAGGAATTCTGATGTCACACTGATAAAACAGTTACAAAACAAAGTGCTCCAAAAAGGCGAGATTACCCGTACTGTGCTCTGGGTGGGTTAGGGTGAGAAAATTAAGCACTCCTTTTCTCCTACGTGACATGCTGTAAACCTGTCCTAAACTTCTCCTGAGCTCACAGTGGAAACAAACATGACGTCGATCTTATGGGACGTCTTCACTGTTTCAGACGAATACTTTGGCCTGCTGTTTGCACCAAATGTTCTGTGCACATTCAGTGAAGATTTCGCGTTTCAACACATCAACGACCAACTCAATTCAACCTGCACTTCTGATAATGGGTAAATAAATTTGTTGTACTAAACTACTTTTGTTGCCTGCTTAAGCTTCGGACAATCCACTACAATGTGCAAAGAACAGACCTTTTACATGATATATCAAATATATTATTAAATCAATACAATCAATTAGGTGTGATGGTGTGCATATTGTAACAATAGGAATTGTTATTTGTGTTTATGTTGCAAACGGACATATTTGACTGACGGACCCAAAGCCGGAGTGTTTTTTTTTGTATGTATGATGTATGTACGATGTATGTGTGTGTATTATATGAATAAAAACACTCACTGAGCAAGTGTAATGCTCGATCGTCCAGTTTGTAGTCAAGAGACAGAATGAACTAAAACACATTTCAGGAAGATGTGTTTTAATGACACGCAAACACACGGAAACCAGAGACTTGTCAGTCACAGCGGATGCTATCTTGCTTCGAAGCAACTTTATGGATTATTACATTACACCTCAACTTTTCGAGTGGATTAATATAGGTCTGTGGATTAATGAATCGCTAGGCGGACGGTTGATAAAACGCGGTCATGACTCGTCGTGAGTAAAGTGTATTCACTTCAAACTGATACAGCGTGCATGACTTTGAGGAACTTTTGGGAGGAAATATTGTTGACCTAATTAGGAACCGGAACCAAAAAATGCCGGTACTCGGTATACATCCATACTTTGGTGTTCACAAACCCCACAGTTAAATCTACATTTAAAAAAAAAAATAAAAATATATATATATATATATATATACACACATATAAGTAAGTTATCGGTTATCGGCATCTGTCTTGAGAAGCAGGAAGTTATCGGTATTGGCTTGAAAAATATATATTATATATATAAGTAAAACCAATATTTGGTTTTACTTAAATTACAGAAAACATATTACCGGTAGTTTTATTGTCAGGATTGCTGACTTTTACAGATGCTAGTTTATACTGGCCGTCAGCCATGCTTGTTGCTTACATTTGACCAATATGTTTTGTGTTTAGACCTCTAAATTGCTTGTGGAAAATTTCCGACATTCCCAGTCGTCCTGAAAGCAGCATTAGTCTGTACTTTGTATGTGACGAAAACACGTTATTTTAAACACTCGGTAGCTGGGGTCAAAAGCCAAATTGAAATGTGCTGCATTTCTGTCCAGTCCGTTTTAAATTGATGTCTTCTGTCACACATTGTGCTATAACACTATGTTTGAAATGGTGTTTTCCCCAAAATGCTCGAGGGGTTATATTTTAAAAAAAAATGTTTTTAAGTAAATAAAAAGCGTTTACCTAAATCAATGATGTTTTTGCAGTGACAGCACAGCTGTTTTGTAATCAGGTGAACTGTTTAACGCTTTAGCAGCAACATAGAACGTCTCAGTGATTAGACAGCTCCATCAACAAAAAAAAAAAGTTTTTCTACAATTCTGATCCTGTTTTAGATTAAAACAAGGACCCTCCAAATGTTTAGGCCTTTAACCTTTACCCTACTTCCTGTTTGTATTGCTGTGTATAGGAATAGAGAACCAGTTTTGCTCTGTCTAGATAAAATACAGGAATGTGAAACAAATGGAGACAACCAGTGTTGTCACATGCAGTGAGGCTTAGCTTGCATCTATCGCTAGAGTCTGCTTTCTTCCTGGTAACAGAGGAGAAGATTCTGGTGGACACATAACACCAGCCTCAGCTGTTCTAAAGCGACGCTGCGGGGACGCACGTTTGCTTAATTGCACTTTCATTAGATCCGCGGCGGGAAGTCTTAAAATAAAGCACGGTGCTGGCGTGTAGCGTTGTTGCCTCAACACCACACAGATTGTGCTGTGTTTACATCTTGGTGGCTGAGCGCAACACGCAGACCAGCAGACAGGTGCTCTGTGGATTGGGTGACGACAATTCTTGAGAAACCCCACCGGGGAGCCCACCGTAATCACACGGCTATCCATGCCGGGCCAGAAATAGAGGCATTAACTTGCCAAGTGCGATAAACACAAAGGCGCAAGCTGCAGGAGAGTTGTCAGCAATTGGAATGGAAATTCCCTTAGATTGTGCGAGGTTGTGAAGCTCGGTGGTCTGGTGGAGTAATGGTCTACTTTCATGCTGCAAACACACGTCACAACTTATCCAAAGCGTGCCTGCATTAGGCACCAGAAAGAAAGGATTTGGAGTGAAGTGTTCAGTGACCCCTGTGCCCTCTTTGACTCCTCCCCTCCCCAAGGCGTTAAATTAAGACGGATGGATAGCGCGGACTGACAAGCGGCTCGCCTTCAAGGATCAAACAGGTCCGGTTGCACCTGCAGCTCCAGCTGGCGGTTGTACAGCTCGATGTCTTTGTTGGCCTCGGCCACATACTCCTTGATGAACTCATTCAAGTCTGCAGAGAGAGCGGCGTCAAGGAAGCAACAGCTGGATGGCCTTTAACAGTTGAACAAGACATTACACATTATTAGCATTGGACAGGGCTGCTCAAAGTGCTGCCCAAGCGAATTTTCAAGAAATGCTACAAGCAAAACTAAACACACCGACATTACACAGAAAACAAAAGAAAAAGAAATTCCCAATTGCCCTAAGACAGTAATTGAAGTTAAGTTAAAGCTAGCTTGACATAAAACAGGGGTGTCCAAAGTTTTTGACTTGCTTGATATATTTAGCATTGGGCTAAACAAATTTGTATACATATACATACATATACCTGTGTATATATATATATATATATATATATATACATATATATATATATATATATATACATATATATATATATATATATATATATATATATATATATATATATATATATATATATATATATATATATATATATACATATATATATATATATATATATATATATATATATATATATATATATATATATATATATATATATATATATATATATATATATATATATATATGTTAGGGTTGTACGGTATAACGGTACTAGTATAGTACCGCGTTCCCCCCGCCCTTTTTTTTTTTAATGGGCATGACGGCGCATTGTCGTCACGTCGTGAAATTGCTGGTTTTACGAGCAGAGGAGCATGTTCGGCAACGCACAATCATGGAGTACTTACAACACTGAAGCGCCCTCAGGAAGAGGTGCTTTAAATGAAAAAGTAGATGAACAATTAATTTTCTACCACTTGTCCTTCATAAATTTGACAAAATAATAGAATGAGAAATGACACAATATGTTACCGCATACGTCAGCAGACTAATTATGAGCCTTTGTTTGCTTACTTACTAATAACAGAAAAGATGTCTCATATGTTGCAATAAGAAACATATTTTTAATGTACCGTAAGATTTTTTGTTAAAATAAAGCCAATTATGCCATTTTTGTGGTCCCCTCCAGGCCAGCCGGGAGACATAGTCTTCCCAACGTGTCCTGGGTCTTCCCCGTAGCCTCTTACCGGTCGGACGTGCCCTAAACACCTTCCTAGGGAGGCGTTCGGGTGGCATCCTGACCAGATGCCCGAACCACCTCATCTGGCTCCTCTCGATGTGGAGGAGCAGTGGCTTTACTTTGAGCTCCTCCCGGATATATATATATATATATATATATATATATATATATATATATATATATATATATATATATATATATATATATATATATATATATATATATATATATATATATACATATATAAGCTTCCGTAGTTTGCACTGTGCCCCTACCTTACTTCCTTAGCGGCACACCTACTGTCGCAAAATATGGCTAATGTTAACGCTAACGAGAGCGAGACATTTTGTTTTGAAGAAAAGTGTTGTCAGTACTTTAGTTTTACGGTAACAAGCGTGAAAGAAATGACTGCATGCTGCAAAGTTTACTTTAAAAAGGTAGCAGCACAACAAACCTATTCCTGCACCAGAAACAAAAGCCTCCAGTTGAGTGTGGGAAATACAACTGTTTACAAGGCGATAAAGACCGCAACAATAAACAAACTAGGGGCTAAAAATATGCCTACCGCAGTGAAACATTTACACCAGGTATGTATGATGATACCACGTATGACGAGAAAGAAGCACAGTGGAGAACGATCACTAAAGCAGTCGCTCTGCACACCGCCAAGATGTGTGAATGAAAAAGCCTGCCTTTATCCACTTATTGAAACAAACTACAGTCCTCTCGATGTTTTCCTTATTTGCATACAACGTACAATACCAGTGTTTCCCACACATTCATTTATTTGTGGCGGCCCGCCACGAAAGAATTACATCCGCCACAAATAAAAAAAATAAAATAAAATAAAAAATATATATATATTTTTTTCCTGTCCAGCTTCTCAGGCAAATCATATAGTTGATGTAGATGCCCATATAGGCTGTTTAGATTTACTTTACAAAAGAGAAGTGTAGGATACTTCTCTTGTTGCCTTATTTGTATTTGACCACTACTGTTTTCTGTTTATTTGTTACTGACTGTGGCAGGACACCTCTGCCTCTGTTTCACTTTATGTTGCTGGTAAATAATATGGTTGTAGTAGTAGGCTAAAGTTAAATTATTTAGTATGCACTAATTAAAGGGGCAGAGTTTTAAGAGAAATTTTAGCTTTTATATTTTATAAGATATATTTTTTGTAAGAACCACAATTAATAAATATATTTCAGTGAATAACTTATTGTTCAAATCTGTATATAAATATGTACATAAAGTGTTGTAATTATATTGTAAAATGGATGGATGGATGGACGTTTAAAACAAAACTGTTATTATTAATTAGTAAGTATACATTTTTTGAGCCTTTTTAGAGAAAATCATATCATTGTAGTAAATTATGCAAATTACTCGATGATGTCATGGTGACCACGCCCCCACCGCCACAGGTATCTTGGCAGTTTATGGGAAACACTGAATACTACATTTTTATTTACAGAAGTATTTTATTCTAGACAGACGTTTTAAGTTTGCACTTTATTAATCTCAATGTTGGAGATAATTATTTAATTGAATGCAATGTGCAATGAAACACTTTTGTGAACAGAAGTATTGCTTTCCAGAGGAAGCCCTGAATTTAGTTCTATGAAAATTATTGCATAAAAAGTACAATTTATATCTGGCCTAAAAAGAACAGCAATATTCAAATGATAATTTTGTTAAGAGTAAGATGCAGTGTATTCCGGGGCGGCGTGGCGAAGTTGGTAGAGTGGCCGTGCCAGCAATCGGAGGGTTGCTGGTTACTGGGGTTCGATCCCCACCTTCTACCATCCTAGTCACGTCCGTTGTGTCCTTGGGCAAGACACTTCACCCTTGCTCCTGATGGCTGCTGGTTAGCGCCTTGCATGGCAGCTCCCGCCATCAGTGTGTGAATGTATGTGTGAATGGGTGAATGTGGAAATACTGTCAAAGCGCTTTGAGTACCTTGAAGGTAGAAAAGCGCTATACAAGTATAACCCATTTATCATTTATTTATTTCAATCTACTCGATTTTGATCAAATAAACAAAAAACTTGTTTTCTGTCATTTGTATTCAATGGTTCTTTAAAAAGTTGGGGAAAAAAATCGAAAAACATTTTTTGTGAAAAAAACTGATTTTATTTTTAGGCCATATCACCCAGGCCTACGTCACAGAGAATTAAACAACGGCCAAAGACTTCATATGGAAAGCATAACGTGGGTTCTTCAACTGCAGCAAACTAGACAGTCATTGGATACATGCTCGGTTTTGTCCCACCCATTGGACAAATTCATTCCTTTTTGATTGACAGGAAAATAAGCGAATCAGGGATATTTTCAAGTTCCATTCTGTTGTTCTAGTTGATCTGGAGATTTTTACAATCCTCCTAATGACTTTTTCTTTGTCAAAAACGACCAGCAACGAATATATCGTCTTTTTATGATGTTATTGGAGACTGTACTTGATAAGACACTGGGCAAGTCCCCAAAAGACAACTAATCGGTACAATAGGGTCACAGATCAGTTTCTTGAAAAGGACCGGAGGGTAGAATTTATGTATAAATAAGACCAGCGCCCGCCACTGCTACGCACTGCCATAAATGATTAATACTGTACAAAAAGATAACTAGTATATGCACGTGGCGGTACGATGTGTAGTCATGCGTCACTATACTTTAGGAAAGTCAATGTTTTGTTCTTTTAAGGTAGCCTTTTTCCTTGCATGTCTTCCGAGCATGAGGATGATTCGTTTGATGGCAGTGCGTCAAAGAAAAGGAAAGTAAAAAGAAAAGTGAAATTAGTCATTGTAAAATGTTCATAAATTGTAGAGGCAAAACAACATTGGTTGTATGCCAGGTCCAAGCTGCTCTCACGCCATAATTATTATGAAGGATGAAGATGGCGTCTTTGAACATGACGATGTGCTCCTATGAAATGGACAGTGATAACGAAATGAGTACTGGTCTCATTGTTTAGACTTCTGGTCTCGTCCCCCCCCCCCTTGCAACGACCCGTCCAGTGTGCACATCAACCACAGTAATAAAAGACTTCCTGTGTGATCTTCATGCTTTTCATGTATCTTGTCATGATTTGTACAATGTACACCATGCTCATGTGCTCGCAAGACTTGGTAAGTTTTTTAAGTCTTTTGAAAGGCGAACTAGTTGCTGGAATAATTATAGTACCGTATTTTCTGGACCATAGGGCGCACCAGATTATAAGGCGCACTGCCGATGAGCGGGTCGCTTCAGGATGCGCCGTTTTGTGGGCGGTCTTATTTACGTGGCTCACCTTCAACAGCGTCTTTTTCCCGTTATCTTTGTTGTACCGGTGTAGCGTGCAAGGACGGGAGTTGAAGAAGTGTCAAAAGATGGAGCTAACTGTTTTAATGACATTCAGACTTTACTTAAATCAACAACGGAGCAGCATCTCCTCATCCGTGGCTCACTAGTGCAACAACGCCGGAAATGTGCCCCGTGAAAAACTGTCCGAAGGAAACTCTTTAATAGCTAAAGTTCCGTGGGTGAATTATGTAAACCCACTACACTGGTATGTTTTAGCGCTTCCATAGCGAGATATAAGTTAGAACTTTACACTACTTTATATTAAAAATGGCAACAGCAGAGGATGAATGCCCCATAACTTTAAATTTAACTTTAACAAGAAGATAGAGAAAAAGAAGAAGCTTATCGACTAAGGCATTGGTACGAACTACAGTAGCGGACATGTGCAAATTTTCAGGACTTATGCAGATCTTAAATACACATCAGCAAGTACCAGAAGGTAAGAAAAGTTGGTTTTGCATAATATTGTGAAACAAAACGCCAGATAATATGTCTGCTAATGGGTGCCATTTTGCGGTCCTTACACACACACCATAGTAATACCTGTATCTCTGACTATGGTAGCCGTAATGGGCCGACAATCCCATCAAGCGGTGTGGCTTCAAAGTCATACTAAAACATTTTGACAGATTTTTGAGCGCCGTGTGTTATGTTCTTTATTTTCAATGGAACATTTAAAGTTTTGGTGTTGTTTACTGGCGTCATATTGCAGTCTACATGTACCTCTTATGTGTGACTACCATCTACTGGTCACACTTATCATTACACTATGTACCAAATAAAATTACTTCGAGGTCGGTAAGCACAACCAGAATTATTCCGTACATTAGGCGCACTCTTGATTTTTGAGAAAATGAAAGGATTTTAAGTGCGCCTTAAAGGCTGAAAAATCCGGTAGTTAAATGTAGAAGAAGTATAATCACTTTCAAGAAAGTTGAGACTTGTTTTTTTTAAATGTTTTTTCTTCTCTTGACTCACATTGTGGTGATATTAGCTCGTTTAATGACTTGAACATCCTCACACCCTTTAATTTTTCAATAAGCGTCAGTGGGAAAAGTTTTGGCATAGGAATCCAGAGTTGCAACTCCTCTCTTTAAATCTGTTTAGCAGCTAACAAGGCGTTCCCAGTGACTTTTAGCTGAGATGATGCGACTGGCAAAGGATACTGGGATGGCAGTTGCTTTTCTCTCCAAAGATGCCCACATATTGATAGCCGTTGTAGAAGAATCCTGGTGGTAATGGGTCCAAATGTCTGCTCATCTGTATGAATAGGTAATACATAATATCTTTCCAGACCAGGCGTAGCTCGTTTATACCACAAAAGCAACTGACATTCCTGAAAGTATAGTTCAGTGTTTTTTTCAGACAGAAAGTGTTTTTTTCAGAAGAAGAGGACTACAGCAATAACCCCATTAAAAATGTCCACACTCGTTAACTGGCTGCTCTCCTAAAGGAGCATACGTCTCTATTTGACAAAAGACACATTTGGGTGAATTACAAGTCCAGGTACTTTGTAGACACAGTTTAAAAGAATCTCAAAATACTCACATGAATGTTCTTGATTTCCTGCGGTGAAAGAGTTTCTTCTGTCTTTTTAGGCTTCTTGGTCTGTTTCTGATTGTACATACTCTGTGAATATACTAATGTACATTGTATGCGGCAGTAAACGTGGATACCTGCTTGGTGCACAGTCTGAGCCAGTCCTTGAGTCCTTTCTCAGCCAGGCCGACCCCATCAAAGATCAAGAAACAGGAGGCGTCGCTCCTTTGAACGCAACTCTGGATCAAGGGGTCGACGCCCTGCTCCGGGATGATAATGAAGTTGCCGCTCACAGTGTTGTAGCTCACGTCCATCATGTGCTGAGAGTCTAGAGGGCCCACAGATGGATGAACAGGTGAATCTCGCAAGCAAATAACACAAAAAGTTCACACCCAGAAAGACACCTGCCGCCGCCGAGGTGTTAATGGCACGACACCCGCGCGACCCCTGTGATCACAAAATGTCTCAAAGACCTCACGTGTGGCGCAAGCATTCTAACACAAGGAAGAATAAAGTATAACAGCTCAGTAACAGAACGTAAAGTGAATGACCCATTCCTCTGGGTAATGTACACATAGGGAATGGAAGCACCTTCTTCACACAACATGAACGTGAGTGGAAACTGAGGACTGACATTTGCTTTGACAGCAACTCTGTGTGGGAAATAAGACAAATAATTTAGGAAGGAAAAAGGATGCAGTAAATAATATAAACAGCAGGTGTGTACAATAGCATAAATGTGTAAAAAGGGCTAACTAGAAAGAAAAAATGTGGTGTGTTGCCTTGCAGCAGTTCTGCTGCCGCCTGTTTGTTCTGTGTTTTAGTACATCTCTTGATGTTCTGGACCAGAGCCACAGGCCACACACCTGAAGGCAGTTGCAACTTGGCCTTCTTAAGCCCTCCTGCCTGATTGTACTTGCTAAGCTCGCCTCCTGCTAACGCTAGTTTCTCAGAGTAAATCCTTTTTTGGCCTGATTGCTCCTTATACGATTGTGAGTACTTTGTTGCAGTCGCTTCGTCTTTTCCCTCTGCAACTTCCTTTTTATGTGTACAGGGTTTCCCCTTAATGTGGCGTACCGCCACGGCAATATCTTAGGCGCCACACTTTGAAAATTAGTTTTTTTTTTAAATGTAAGTCGGACGCTATTTTGAACTCTTATTGCCAAGCATAAGCTAACAAATGGCACAATTCCAACAGGTCTATGTGTTTCCCCAGACACACAACAACACTTCCTCATTCTCCCAAAATCCGAATTCAGGCACGTGTTTGTGACCATGGGAAAAATTTACATAAAATCAAAACCACACGATCATAAAACATTACCACCAGACACTGTTAATTTTGTTGACTAAATAGGTTTGACTTCGTTATCGTCAACAAACTATTTTCCCCTGACTAAAAGAGGTCTTTTGAATATAATTATTGAGATACTCTGCAATAACCTTAATAAAAGTGGTTTCAAGACAACTTCAAAATCACTCGATTCTTAATACCTTTATATTTCAGTTGAGAAAATTTGCTGTAATTTTCGTTGACTAAAATGTTGAGGAATTTACTTGACTTAACCCAGACTAAAGCTCAATCAATTTAGTTGACTACAATATGACTAAAACTAAAATACATTTTTGTCAAAAGACTACGACTAAAATTCAATTAATCAATGTTAAAATTAACAATGTTAACGATAATTAAAACAAACATATTTAGTCAACAAAATTAACACTGCCACCAGCAGATTATTACAGTATGAATATATATATATATATATATATATATATATATATATATATATATCAGAATAATGTTTATTGCCATTGTTTGAGAACGGGTTCACAAAGTAGAATATATATATATATATATATATATATATATATATATATATACTTGGCCACCAAAAAATACTTTTGATCATCGAAAACAGTGCTGCCGAAACCGGATGTAAACCACACGCACGCGACGTGGATGTAATCTTAATATGTCCCAGATATACCCGCGGACAGCCATCTACAAAATGTGCAAATAATTAAGAGGACAGTGGCGACTTTTAAGGAGAGAAAGTCCAACTGGAGCAACAGCACCAAGCAAGTGTGACGTCATGCTCGCTGCAGCTCTGTTTTCGTCAGGGACATAGAGGAACAGAAGTACAGTCTCTAAACAGGAGTACATTCTATAAAAGGACCCAAAAAATGTGCTACATTTCTTGCTTGTCCTTTTTAATTAAAACAAGTCATTAAAATTGTCTAGATACTTGAAAAATTCTTAACAAAGTACATTGTACAATAAGCAGCAACAATTGAAATAATGGCAAAACGATATAAAAATATTGTTTAGCCATATTTATACTAATTAATAATAACAGCTATGTTTTTAAATGTATGTATAAATTTTTTGAGCCTTTTATTAAAAAAAAATCACATCATTATAGCAGATTATGCAAATTACACGATGACATCATAATGACCATGCCCTCACCACCACAGGTGTCTTGGCAATCAAGGGGAAACCATAGTCCGCCTCTTCTTCTAGTGGTTTCGCCCCGTTGTATTACACTTTGATTTTGCTGCATTCTTCCTACTCCTTTAGAGTGTGCCTCTTGTTATGAAACATTGTTTTATTCGCCATCTGTCTGTCTTTGCTTCGGGGTCCTGTTTCCAGGATAGTCGTTCGGAACGAAAAAGTGTAAATGCTAATGCTAAGAACACCAAGATGATGTTTTTTTTCCCCTTTAAATATACGCAACTTCTCCTCCTGGACTTTTTTTTTACAAAATAATAATGGCCCCTCCATTTCCTTTGATTTTTCAGTATGTTGCCCTCTGTGTTTAAAAAACCTTTGGACACCCCAGATAAGTATTTTAAGCAAATAAAAAAAACATCCTACCAGAAAACCTGACTTTTCCAGAAAGATTGTAGACATTCCCTCGAAAAGGGCTCAGCCTCAGCGATGCCTTGAAAGCTACAGAAGGAGAGTATTGTGAAATAAGTATTTATTGCAATAACACATCATTCAAAAGTACAATTGTGGAGTTGCCACCACTGAGGCAGCACTTGGCAGCATACGCTAACAATTACAGCACTTTGGCACAGTGGTTTCTCCCGAATTTGGAAAGAAAGCCAGCTTATGTAATTAGCGTGAATGCTGCCAGTCCATCTCTGAAACTTGAACGGAAGTAAAAATAGTAGAGGCGGACAAGCAAGCTTACTTTCCATCTTACCTTTGCAGCGTTCAACAAAAAGAGGCCTCTCCAGAGGCCGACTGAAAGTCACACGATGTTGGGCGAGGACCAGAGACCCAGAGCCAGACTTGAAGCGCCCCGTGCACCTGCAACAAAGACCAGGAGTGTGTTAGACACACGGTGGGGGGAGATAAATGTTTGTGCTATATTTTGGTTTGTTTGCTTGCAAAGCTGTCCACAGAAAAAGAGGCTAATGAGGACACGCGGTTTTCCTGCTAAAAGTGGAAAATACCCAAGTGTGGAGATTATTTACTGAATAGTCCGGACCCATGCCAGAGACACCCAGGGTATGATCTACGGAGAGAGATGGTGGGGGAGAGGGATTTGCTGAGCGCTGAGGCATGAAGACTGGATGGAGCAGGTCCAGCAGTGAAGGAGAGCCCTCTGTGTACATGGCAACTGTGATGTGTGGCCAACAGCTTGTTACTGGGGTGTGAGGAGGCAGCTGCTGATAGAACACAAGATGCCCGGAGGGCTTTACAGCAATCAGCGGCCGCTGTGGCCGAGCGGCAATTGCACCGCGGGGGTAGAGGCCGGGCGGGAGTCGGGAACACAGAGGCCAAAATTAATTATAGTATTTCGCTCGACAGCCACAGCTTTATTTGAGATCATGGTAACTTGTTCAGAAAGAAGAAAGCGGGCATGTGATTTGAACTTAATGAAAAGGAATGAAAATAAGCCAGGTCCAGCCAAGTGGGAGGACAAGGCTGGACCACAGCCTTGTCCTTTCTGAGCAGCTTGCATTTTCCTTTTTGTTTCTGCTTCAGTGGATTCTGCCTTAAATGTTATAACCAATTTCTGTCTCTTCGGCTCCCTCTCCACTTCTAACTGCTTCAAATGCAAAAATCTTGAAGAGTACAAACCCATCCATCCATCCATTTTCTACCACTTATTCCCTTCGGGGTCGCGGGGGGCGCTGGAGCCTATCTCAGCTACATGTTTATTAAACATAATTCACTTCACTTTACTTATTCTATTGGCTAACTTTCCTTATCATAATAGCTATTTGTGATTTATAGCATGAAATAACAGATATCTTGCAGTCATGTTTGTTTCAGAATGATTCAACTATTCAATGTCAAAATATAAAGAGTAATAATAATGAACAAAATGTCAGCTACTGTCTTGTTGTAAAACACCAATGACAATGAAATGTAGCATTTAGACAGGCTATACTGTAGCAAAAGTCATCACATGTCTGCCACAGTCTTGTGTGTTCTTAAATTTGTATTCCACGCCAAGAGCAGTTTTCATTTGGGTTTAAATGGTAAACAACTCAAATCAATGTTTTATCCAGACGCATACATGTGGGCAAGTAGACGCATTGTGGGTTTCCTGGATGTTGTCTACATCGCTAAAAGAAAAATCTGAGGAAGAGAATCCCTCTGCCATCTTCCACTAGTTTTTTTTAAATATATAAATTGTCCGCTTGAATGTTCCCTTTTCTCTTCTACGACTCTCTTGTCGTCATTTGGTATGTGTGTCTGTTGAGATTTCCCTTCCTGGTTCGATGGCCTACCCTATCGTGCCTCTGATTGGCCTGTCCGTAATGTTTTGCCCTAATTTTAACCAATCATGACTCATCATGGTAAACCAACAAACCAATCATGGATTTTCTTATACGTAAACCAACCAAACATCATTGATGTTTCCCGTATATGTTGTCCCCTGCCCGTGAAAATGATTCGCTACGTAGCTTCGATTTTTAAGTTGATAATTTTTAATGGAAAAACGTAGTTTTTACCACTGGATTATCAAAACCGTACTCATTATGGGAAAACCGTAGTTGTTGGCAGGTATGGCAAAGAGACGGATCAAGATCTTAACACACATTGTAGGTCGGAAAAAACAAAGAAAAACTGAAAATATTTTTTTATATTTTTACAGAAATTAAAAAGACGGATTTCCGACTATAGACGGAAAAATCACATGGCTGAGAAAGGTACAATGTTAGAGTTCATATAGGGGAGGACATACAAGTGCATGTATGTTGAGGACATAAAGCTGGATGTATGAGAGAAGGTATAAAAGGACAGAACAGTAGGAGAATATACAGGAGAAAGTACTGGTGCATATGAAGTAGTTTGTACTGTAAAAGAATGCACAGGAGAACGTATGGGGTGGCGTATTGTAGGACTATGAGGACCAACATCATGATAGGAGAACCTTCAGGAAAATATTGGCGAAAATATCATAAGGGGTGTCCATATGAGCCCAAATATAATTTTTATTGGCCGGAAGAAAAAAAAAGAAAAACAGCAAAAATGGGTGAAAGCTAAAACAAAATGTCTTTAGCGTAATGGGCAAATACTGTTTGAATATACAGTATTTAACTTTATAGCATATTTACACTGGACTGGTTTTTAACTTGTATTGCAAAACTGTTTATTACCGTAATTTCCGGACTATAAGCCGCTACTTTTTCCCCTCGTTCTGGTCCCTGCGGCTTATACAACGGTGCGGCTTATATACGGCCTGTTCTTCTCTGACACCGACGAAGAGGATTTTGGTGGTTTTAGTACGCAGGAGGAAGACGATGACACAATGATTAAAGACTGACTTTTCATATACCGGTAGGCTGGTTATTTTCTATAACGTACAGGCGAGCACTTTGTATTACTTTGCACCGTTGTATTATTTGTACTCTGCATGAATGCTGTTCGCCATGTCAAAGATGTGAAAGTTTGATTGAATGATTGAAAGATTTATTGTTAATAAATGGGACACTTTGCGTTCCCAAACAGTCATCTCTGTCCCGACAATCCCCTCCGTGGTAGCAGGAACCCCTATATACTACGGTAATTACACATCAAAACCCTGCGGCTTATAGTCGGGTGCGGCTTATATATGGAGCAATCTGTATTTTCCCCTAAATTTAGCTGGTGCGGCTTATAGTCAGGTGCGGCTTATAGTCCGGAAATTACGGTACGCATTTTCACAGACTTATTTTATTTTAGTTTTTAATTCGAAAGAAAACCCACCCATTTGTGCTTTTTCCCCATTTGTGTTTCAGGCATTTTACAGGTGTGTCCACAAGTTGCGAAGGAGTCTCGAATAGTGGGAATCTACTGTATTGAAAATATTACATGGGAACAACTTGATATTTTTCAGTATGCAGCACCTGGTGGAAAACATTGGTATGTCATTGGAGATGCTATAGCAGTGGTTCTCAACCAGGGGGTCTCAAACTCATTTTCAGTGGCTTGCAGGTCTTTGCCAGGTTAAGATGTAATGTTAGCGAACAAGTCGAGACCTTTTGAACGGCTCTTTTAATTGAATGAGTAAAAATCCATTTTTAGTTGTAAGTTGTTTGTTCGCGCATCATAAACAATAGGTGGTATTCACCTGACGTCACGTCCAGCTCGTTAACAAGTAGTGGGCCAGCGAGCGTCTGTAATTTCGACTTTTTATTTCATAAGTATGACTTTTTATCTCATGAATTCAACTTTTTTTAGTCTTATAATTGACTTTTTATATCATAATTTCAACTTTTTATTTCAGAAGTATGACTTTTTGTCTCATAATTTAGACTTTTTCCCCCTCATAATTAGACAGATTTCGATTTGTTATCTCATAAGTACCGTATTTTCCGCACTATAAGGCGCACCTAAAAACCTCAAATTTTCTCAAAAGCTGACAGTGCGCCTTATAAGCCTTATATATGGACCAATATTGACCCACAACAAACCTAAACTTCATTTCCATAAAGTTTAGGTCTCGCAACTACAGTAAACAGCCGCCAACTTCTTTTTCCCCCGTAGAAGAAGAAGCGCTTCTTCTACGGTAAGCAGCCACCCCCGTAGAAGAAGAAGCGTGCGGTGCATGCTGGGATATATGGCGTGCCGTTTTGATTTCCATTTGTTTGTTTATGTAAAGACCCCAAAATGGCTCCTATTAAGAGACACGCTTACAACGCAGAGTTTAAACTTAAGACAATCAGTCACGCAGTAGAACACGGGAATAGAGCAGCAGCGACACTGACTCGATTAATGACGACTTCGACGAGACGGAGCCCCGGACATGTTGGATGCCGTATCCGCCCAACTGTTTAATTCGGACACTGAAGAAGAAGAATTCGAGGGATTCGTGGATGAGGAATAACTTCATAAAGTGAGCTTTACATGTTTATTTTGTGTGTTGTGTTGTGTGACATTAACGTTTGAGCAACGTTGAGTTATTGATATATTGTTATTGCTCTGCACTATTTCGAGTGTTACTATATTGTGATTGCACTAATGTTTGATTTACCGTAACAGTATCACTGTTTTTTTAATCTCATAATTTTGACTTTTTGTCTCACAGTTTCGATTTTTTATCTCATAATTTCGACTTCCCTGTCCAATAATTAGACTTTCCTATGTCATAATTATGATTTTTTATCTCATAATTTGGACTGTTTATATCATAGGTATACATTTTTTCTCATAATTTCGACTTTTTTAAAATTTCATAATTATGACTTTTTATATCATCATTTCGACTTTGTATTTCATAATTATGACTTCTTTTCTCATAATTTCGACTTTCTTATCTCATTATTTTTATATATAGTGCATCCCCCCAATTCGTCACGTTTCATGTGTCAGGTAAACCGTGACGAATGAGGCCATATGACTCCTAAAGTACAATAGATGGAAATCAGCCTTTGGCTACAATCTGGTACATTTACATTTCTATGTCCATTAACGTGCACAATGTGTACATAAACTAAAATAAAAATACAGAGTTGTGGGTGTTTGCAGCCAAACCAGTCGACGACCAATGTGCTATGGTATCATAAGAGATGAGAAGGCTCTCACCAGCCTGGGTAGAGGACATAACGTGCTCTCAGCATTTGAGGTCCATTGAAGCTGCTCTCGGACAAAATTAGCTTGACATCTTCACTCCTGTTGAAGCATTACAAAATATGAGCAGAACCATGGCAATAACATCTGTATACTGGGACAACGGCAATAAAAAAGCCAGCAATGTTACAAAAGTATTCAAATGCTGGCCTTCGGTGGGTGTCCTACCTGGTGACAGCTCCCCTTGCTGCCAGGACAAAGGCTGCCGTGGGGTTGGCGGTGCGTACCAGCTGCTGAACATGCTGCACCAGGGGATGCTTCTGCTCTGCCGCAGGCCCGGTGAACACAACCACGCTTATGATACCTACAAATAGAAACTGTATTAAATGTCATATTTTCTCTACGCGCAAAATGTACTTTCAGCAGCTAATATATTAAACTAATGCTACAGTATTGCAGCACAAGGGAAGTTTCCTTTGCAGGAGTCTTTGTGGCAAACTTGAAAACATTCAGTGACATGACAAATTGAAACTAATTTAAACGTAAATTGCCTACTGGGCCCCTTTGTGAAGCTTCTGGGAGTGTTTTTGTTGACAATATTATATTGTTTGGGACCCTAGGACACGAAGCAGGCGGGACTTACCTTGACTGCACTGCTCCAACAGTTTAGGGAAGGCAAACCTGAAGAAAAAGAGAAAAAAACACTGTGGGTTCTTTTGTCTGCTTAGAGCTGCCGGTGCACAAGATGTGCATGTTGACGTGCACGTGCAGAGCTTCACAGAACACGTGACGGGTACCAAGAAGAGTGTTTGTAATATACATGTACATACACAAGCACATATGTATACATACACTCATGCAAATAATCACGTTTCATAAAAACATATATAAATGTTGTCCCCCACCCCAGAGGAAACTGGGTAAAACACATCACACTGATAAAGCTTAACTTTTTTTTACTATAACAATCTACAAGGTTAATATAGTCAGTCCGCTTCCTTTCTTCCTCTCCATTTATTAGCTTTCTTATGTAATTAAAGTTTTCATTACAATTATGTATTGTTGCATTTGAAACAATTGTATTGTTGATAATAATAGAGGTAATTATTAACATTATTCATTATCAGCAGTGTTATTTCTATTGGTATTTTCATTGTTCCATTTGTAGTGCAATAATGTTCATTGTCATTTCTGTGTCATTACTATCTACTTCAGTAACTGCTTATTTGCCATCATTTTTACTATCATATGTACATATCCAGTGTTTCCCATAAACTGCCAAGATACCTGTGGCGGTGGGGGCGTGGCTATGGGCGTGGTCACCATGACATCATCTAGTAATTTGCATAATTTACTACAATGATATGATTTTCTCTAAAAAGGCTCAAAAAATGTATACTTAATAATTAATAATAACAGTTTTGTTTTAAACGTCCATCCATCATCCATCCATTTAACAATATAATTACAACACTTTATGTACATATTTATATACAGATTTGAACAATAAGTTATTCACTGAAATATATTTATTAATTGTGGTTCTTACAAAAAATATATCTTATAAAAATATAAAAGCTAAAATGTCTCTTAAAGCTCTGCCCCTTTAATTAGTGCATACTAAATAATTTAACTTTAGCCTACTACTACAACCATATTATTTACCAGCAACATAAAGTGAAACAGAGGCAGAGGTGTCCTGCCACAGTCAGTAACAAATAAACAGAAAACAGTAGTGGTGGTAGATAGACACAAAGCTTCATCAAAAGCTCCAAAAATCTTGATCCTACTCTTCTCTTTTGTAAAGTAAATCTGAACAGCCGATATGGGCATCTACATCAACTATATGATTTGCCTGAGAAGCTGAAAAGGACAAAAAAATTAAAATAAATAAAAATGTGGCTGCCTTAATTCTTTCGTGGCGGGCCGCCACAAATACATGAATGTGTGGGAAACACTGATATCATATTTGCTGATGTTGTTGTAGTTTTTGTTGTCTCAGTCTTATCCCCATTGTATCTTGTCCCTGCAATTTCCCCCCGTCTTCCTTTTGTTCTTATTTCTATCCCCTCCTGCTCCATTCTGGCTGCGCCAAACATTAAATAAATCTGTTTAATAAAGTCAATAACAAATAAGGCAACAAGAGAGGTATCATACACTTCACTTTTCTTAAGTAAATGTGTACAGCAGATATGGGCATCTACATCAACAATATGATTTGTCTGAGTGGCTGGACAGGACAAAACAATAGAAAATAAGAGCGTTCATAAGACAAATGTAACAAGTAAGTTGTTGAGCATGCTTGTGTTTGCTGCTGCAGTAGTAGACATCCCAAAATCTCATCATTAATACAAGATGAGTGCATGTGGGGACATTTTTTACCGTGATGCTATTGGGTGATGTCAATGTCCCTGAATTTCACTTGAGCATCCAAACTGATCAACCCTGGAAAGGGAATGCCAGCCGAGGGCTAAGTCTTCATGGTAACCAAGTCATTAGCCCCCTCCACTGCAGTCCTTTGAGAGGCTGCTGGCAGGAGGATCAGTCATTTATCTTCCCCGTCCTGATGTAATGAAGTGTCCGTATCCATCACAAAGAATGGATCATGACTGACTGATAAGCTTGGCCGAGGGGAGAGGTTTGGGAGTGTGGGCGAGGGGCAGCGTGGAGGGGGGTAATTCACACATGTGGCTTTGGCGGATTTGGGGGGGCTATGTCGAGGGAGGTGACAGACAGGTCAGAACCTAGATGGGCTAACCACACCCAATTAGCAACACAGCTGGGGCCCGCTGACCACCACACAATCTATAGCGACACAGGGTGGAGGGGCGTGACTCGTGGAAGAAGATGCCTCAAATAGAAGTCATTTTGTGGGCCAACTGTTAAGGGGCGGGTCCACAACTTCCTGGAAAACATCAACATTAACTAGAAAATGCAATTCTGGTAGGAATTGTGTGTGAAGCCCAGTGCTGGAGCTGAACTGAAATGCAGAAGGAATGTAGAGTATTGTAATACAATGTACAGTAGAAACATTTTAAATATTGAATATAATATAAATGTGAGTGGAATGTATATGGAAAGGTGGAAACAGTTGAACTGTGAAATGGTTTGAATGTAAAAATAGTGTGATTGTATGAAAAAGTTGAATGTTGAAGATGGGAAACTACTGCAACGTACTATGAATTTAGTAATGAGTAATGTATGTTATAATAGTTGGAATCAAAGATAGCCAAGGAAGTATGCATTCCAGAATAAACCTACTAAATTAACCCTTGTGGGTCAATCCATGCTTTCAGGCGGTCAGGTATTTGAACCAGGTCCTCCCATTTGAAAGTTGATCATGCTAACCACTGTACTAAACAGCCGGGCTTTCAAGCCAGTTTGCCGCTTTGGTTAAAAAAAAAGTGTGCGACAGGACTACCGTATTTTTCGGACTATAAATCGCAGTTTTTTTCATAGTTTGGCCGGGGTGCGACTTATACTCAGGAGCGACTTATGTGTGAAATTATTAACACATTACCGTAAAATATCAAATAATATTATTTAGCTCATTCACATAAGTTTTCATCGGATTTAGCGATCAGGAGTGACAGATTGTTTGGTAAACGTGTAGCATGTTCTATATGTTATAGTTATTTGAATGACTCTTACCATAATATGTTACGTTAACATACCAGGCACGTTCTCAGTTGGTTATTTATGCGTCATATAACGTACACTTATTCAGCCTGTTGTTCACTATTCTTTATTTATTTTAAATTGCCTTTCAAATGTCTATTCTTGGTGTTGGGTTTTATCAGATAAATTTCCCCCAAAAATGCGACTTATACTCCAGTGCGACTTATATGTTTTTTTCCTTCTTTATTATGCATTTTCGGCCGGTGCAACTTATACTCCGGAGCGACTTATACTCCGAAAAATACGGTACCTTTTGGCTAATTTCGGTAATATAAATCAATGTTTTTTCTTTACAATAAAATTTATTTATTTGACTCAGAGGTGTAAATATTTTTTTAAAGAAAGACTGTTTTTTTTTGGTACCTTCCAAGATTCAAACACACATCAGTGGGATGAACGGCATGTGTGTTATCCTTTCAGCCACACTGCCTAGCTGTCAAAATGATGTCCAACTTTGAATGTTAAAAGGAACGATTGAGAGAAAGCATTGCTTTTTTGCTAATTTCAGACAAAATGTTTTTTTTACTACAACAAATATATTTTTTGATAGTTTGTAATATTTACTTGCAGTCAAGGTAATTTTTAGGCCGAAAAAAATGGCAACCGTAAGTGAGAATGGTGAGATGAGTACCAACTTTATTGTCCGTCCATCCATTTCCTACCGCTTGTCCCGTTCGGGGTTGCGGGGAAGCTGGAGCCTATCTCAGCTGCTTTCCGGCGGAAGGCGGGGTACACCCTAGACAACTCGTCCAATATTTTGCAAATTCATCAATACTGTAATAACTGGGAATTTGGGGGCTTAAAAAATACCAAGTTTTATGGTCCTAATCAAAACAAATGTTTTACAGGTGGAATGGTTGAAATTAGTTGCTAAATGTGGGAGTAGTCGAAAGAAATAAAGGGCGAAAAACATAAAAATTATGATTTACTGTAAAACTGGTATTATTGGGGAATGAGCACGCATGCTGAATGTTTTGACGCTTCAGCGGGATCAATCGGATGAACGGTTCAGGAGTTAGAGGCGGACGAAAAATGCTACAGAAGGATAATAATAAATTGATGAATTTTGTTGTAGAATAATATAGTATTCACACAATAAGCTGAAGATATTTACAATGTAGCTGTGGGGGTCCACACTGCAGTACCAGCACACCGAAGAGTCTATTACCGGAGTGGCAAAAGCCTTACGACTGAAAATCCTAGGACAAAAACCAGATTGAATGTACAGTATATAAGGCTTATCCCCGAGCCTCGAGTCTGAATGGCTAAAAGCATCACGTGACCACCTCCTGGAAACCTCCAGAAATGTATCCCCATCAACCTTGTCAGTCATCATCTGAGCTATTCTTCATCGGGGAATCCAATATTCCAAGCTATTATACTGCTTTATTTTGCCTTATTAGGGATTGTATAATCGGGCCCAGGCACAAAGCGATTAAACTGCTCTGTTTTTTTTTTTTTAATACAGCTCACTGAAACTAAATCGCTTTTCAGGGGCCCTTACATGCGAAAAATCGTACCTAATTTGTCAAGGGCATGTATCCTGGTGAGAATTTGTGGATTTTAGAAGTCCCTAGAAATTCATAAAACTGACACTAGCGTCACAGTGAAATTAAAATCAACAGGTGTGCCTATCATAGCAGGAAGGCACAAAAGCGGCTAAGGATGCTCCCAGAATTGAACAAGGAGCTCATTTCAACAAAGCAATTGATTTATCAAACCTCGTACAATAGTCAGTGTTTGTAATAACGGCGTTATTCTTTTCAGAAACAAGTAATCTAATTAATTACTGTTCTCATCGTTGCAATCGCCGTTGCCGTTACTGAGAATGTGAAGTGTCTCGTTACTACAGTTCGGTTGCAAATGCAATGATGATGTTTTGTGGGCGGTCTTATTTTTATTTCGACTGCGTCTTCTCCCCGTCAGCCATGTTGTAGTTTTTTGTGCTTCCATAGCTAGTCTACTGACAGTTATAAATTCGAACTGTAGGCTAATTTGTATTGGAAATGGCAATAGCAGAGAATGCATGTGCATGTATGAGCCAGTCTGCCCCACAACAAGAGGATAGCGAAAAAGAAGGAGCTTATTGCCGACAGTGTAGGACTACAATGGCGGACACACGCACAGCTCTTTGGGTACAATTTTAGGATAAATGGGGATATCCATTAACGTCACCAATGGAAAAAAGGTAAATAATGGAGGAAATTTCAAATGCTTCGTTTAAAGGAAGTATGAAGGAAGGAAAGATTGTTTTATAAAAGTCTCTGCAATGCCTCCACGATTTAATAAAAAAATGTCAAACCTTATGCAGAACCCAAATACACAACAGCAGGTTCCAATAGGTAAAAAAAAGTTGGTTTTGCATAGGAGGGCCCCTTTATACTTCAAAATACAGTGCAGATAGTGGCTACTAACAAACGTTGTCCAGCCACGGGTTCATAAACAAAAATTAAAGGATGTAGGGAGCCAATATGATACATTTTGCAAATGAAAGACGCTAAAAACCAATCCGAAGCAGGTCAATATATGCACAGCAGTGTTTAGACTTAGACTTAGACAAACTTTAATGATCAACAAGGGAAATTGTTCAACACAGTAGCTCAGTTACAATGATGGAAAGTTTCTTAACCATGAAGTGTTTCTCAGCAGTGGGCCGCAGCGGTACTCAATTGTAATACACTTTTCCACCACTTGTGGGAGTAATGACAATTACAAACCAAACAGAAGAAGTCTGGATAAAAATTATACCTCATACAGAGGTTTCTAAAGCACAAAAATTATGGTTAATGTTGTGAAGCTGTATTTTAATTTGCACTTACATTTTATTGAAAGTGTATTCAAGAAACATATGTTATCAATAATTTAGTTAGAATGTATTTATTTATATTAGCACTGCATAATAGCACTGAGTCCCGAGTGCGGCCACCGCTGCTGCTCACTACTCCCCTCACCTCCCTAGGGGTGGAACAAGGGAATGGGTCAAATGCAGAGGGTAATTTCACCACACCTAGTATGTGTGTGTTCCCACACAGCAAAAACACTCCGCGGCGGATCCCCCGCGCAGGTATCGCGCTTTCCGGAACGGAACCGCGAAACGGACCCGCATCGGCGTCCATTTGCACTCAGGAACGTATCCGCCACGGCGGCGGGTAGCTGATCCGCCGTGGCGGCGCGTTGCATCCGCATCGCACCCATGATCTGATAGTAATTACTATCAGTGGTACTATAACTTTTAAAATTGTTATAATTGTAGGTCAATCATTTTTTTTCTTATGCAGTATACAAACCCCGTTTCCATATGAGTTGGGAAATTGTGTTAGATGTAAATATAAACAGAAAACAATTATTTGCAAATCCTTTTCAACCCATATTCAATTGAATGCACTACAAAGACAAGATATTTGATGTTCAAACTCATAATTTTTTTTTTTTTTTTGCAAATAATAATTAACTTAGAATTTCATGGCTGCAACACGTGCCAAAGTAGTTGGGAAAGGGCATGTTCACCACTGTGCATACTTGCCAACCCTCCCGTTTTTAGCGGGAGAATCCCGATATTCAGGGCCTCTCCCGACAACCTCCCGACAGAGATTTTCTCCCGACAAACACTCGGTATTCAGCCGGAGCTGGAGGCCACGCCCCTCAAAAAAAAAGTCTGCCGCAGCTGCGATTGGACCTGACCAGCCTCCGGGTACAAGTACTGGAGTACCAATTGCTTGCCAGGGAAGATCTTCCCCAGGAAGCAAGGATTGACCGGTTTTGGGCCATGCTAGGGAGAGATGGAAGATTCCACACTCTCGAGCATTTTATGAAAGCACTTTTGTGCGTGCCGCACAGCAATGCATCATCAGAGAGGGTGTTCAGCATGGTTAGAAAAATAGTGACAGAGAATAGAAAGAGGATGGACAATTCAACCCTTAACAAAGCATTGTACTTTCAAGTACAACAATGAGTAGATGAGTGTTGTGTGTGTGTGTGTGTATATGTGTAAATAAATGAACACTAAAATTCAAGTATTTGTTTTATTTATATGTATAATAAAAAATAAAAAATAAAAAATATATATATATATATATATATATATATATATATATATATAAATATATATATATATATATATATATGAAATACTTGAGTTGGTGAATTCTAGCTGTAAATATACTCTCCTCTTAACCACGCCCACCCCCCCCCCCCCCCCACCTCCCGATATTGGAGGTCTCAAGGTTGGCAAGTATGCCACTGTGTTACATGGCCTTTCCTTTTGACAACACTCAGTAAACCTTTGGGAACTGAGGAGACACATTTTTTAAGCTTCTCAGGTGGAATTCTTTCCCATTCTTGCTTGATGTACAGCTCAAGTTGTTCAACAGTCCGGGGGTCTCCGTTGTGGTATTTTAGGCTTCATAATGCGCCGCACATTTTCAATGGGAGACAGGTCTGGACTACAGGCAGGCCAGTCTAGTACCCGCACTCTTTTACCATGAAGCCACGTTGATGTAACACGTGGCTTGGCATTGTCTTGCTGAAATAAGCAGGGGCGTCCATGGTAACGTTGCTTGGATGGCAACATATGTTGCTCCAAAACCTGTATGTACCTTTCAGCATCAATGGCGCCTTCACAGATGTGTAAGTTACCCATGTCTTGGGCACTAATACACCCCCATACCATCACAGATGCTGGCTTTTCAACTTTGCGCCTATAACAATCCGGATGGTTCTTTTCCTCTTTGGTCCGGAGGACACGACGTCCACAGTTTCCAAAAACAATTTGAAATGTGGACTCGTCAGACCACAGAACACTTTTCCACTTTGCATCAGTCCATCTTAGATGAGCTCAGGCCCAGCGAAGCCGACGGCGTTTACTGAGCCCATGTGGTGATATCCTTTACACACTGATGTCGCTTGTTGATGCAGTACAGCCTGAGGGATCAAAGGTCATGGGCTTAGCTGCTTACGTGCAGTGATTTCTCCAGATTCTCTGAACCCTTTGATGATATTACGGACCGTAGATGGTGAAATCCCTAAATTCCTTGCAATAGCTGGTTGAGAAAGGTTTTTCTTAAACTGTTCAACAATTTGCTCACGCATTTGTTGACAAAGTGGTGACCCTCGCCCCATCACTGTTTGTGAATGACTGAGCATTTCATGGAATTTACTTTTATACCCAGCATGGCACCCACCTGTTCCCAATTTGCCTGTTCACCTGTGGGATGTTCCAAATAAGTGTTTGATGAGCATTCCTCAACTTGATCAGTATTTATTGCCACCTTTCCCAACTTCTTTGTCACATGTTGCTGGCATCAAATTCTAAAGTTAATGATTTTTTGCAAAAAAAAAAAAGTTTATCAGTTTGAACATCAAATATGTTGTCTTTGTAGCATATTCAACTGAATATGGGTTGAAAATTATTTGCAAATCATTGTATTCCGTTTATATTTACATCTAACACAATTCCCAACTCATATGGAAATGGGGTTTGTAATTGATTACCGGTAGTATTTATTTTTATAATCAGCCTGACCTAAGCCTTGATAATATTGTTTTTGTGATTAATACATGCTTTAATATCAATTGAAAATATTTATCCTCTTAAATTATAAGTAAGTTAAAAATAATTATTGAATACTATTAAAATCAATTGTTAATATTTGTAATATTTGTATTTGTATTCTGTAATGGAAAAGTTGGGCCCTGAGGTCAAAAAGGTTAAGAGCCTCTGTGCTTTGCAACTTTAAACATATATGTTTTATTTATAAATTAGTGTAATGTCTAATAATATGGAGCTGAGCTTGACATTTCACCTGTGCTCCATGCAGGAGGCGAGTGGATCAACACAGGCAGCGACAGCACCGATGGTGAAACAGGCCTGGACAACGGGGTCCGGGTGGAAAAGCAAAGCCCGAACAACATCCAGAACATCTGCATATCTGTGAGAGTGGGATTGCTTGACAGCATTACTATCTCTGTCGAGGCAGAATCTCTACTGTGTTCCATCTTTTCCTACCCGGGTGAGAGGACCAACAAGCGCCACTTCCCTCCCTGCGTCCTTTTTTGGTTCTCTACCAAGTCAGACAGAAAGTCCTGCAGGTGAGAGGCTGAGAAGATGTCACAGGGATCAGCAGCGGACGGATACACCAACCACCTGCAGGCACCGGGAGAGTTTGATTATTCTTGAGTACGTGTGTGACGTGTTATCAATACTAAGATGATGAAACACCGAACCATAAACCGGTACATAAAATTGTTGAGTCAATTGAGCCTTAGGCCATGTCCACACGCTTTTAAAAATGCCTCTCAGATATTAAAACAGGGGTGTCAAACTCATTTTAGATCAGGGGCCTCTTGGAGGAAAATCTATTCCCACGTGGAAATCATGGCATAATAACTTAAAAATAAAGACAATTTCAGATTGTTTTCTTCATCTTACTTTGCCCAAAAATAGAACAAGCACATTCTGAAAATGTACATATTACAAATAATCATCTTGGCAAAACACTTCAAGTTAGTTGAAAATTATGAGGAAAAAACACAAGGAACTTTTGTCTCAGTGTTTTTACAAAGCCATTTATTTTCAAGCACTTCCTGTTTTAAATTCTCATGTTGCCAGTTCATTAAAAACGTTTCGAAAAGCAACCGAGTGTTTTCTCAAAGCGCCACGTTGGTGACATCCGCAACTGCCACAACATATTCATTTATGATTATTCAAATATTACAATCACAATATAAACAAAACCATTATCAAAATGACACCATAGCCGAAATCAAGGTAGCATAACTACAAGCGTAACCAGTGTGAACATGGTAGATTTAAGCATAAAATAAAATAGAACAAACAACAAATGTAAAAACACAAATTTTTACAATGGAGTTCAGGGTGCGTATCGTGCATTCAACCAATTGCAAGTGCTGCATAGAACTCATGTTGACTTAAGTCTTTGCATCTTACCGTTTCGTTATTTTATCCGTTGAGTCGATAATTTACAATGAAAGAAGGTATTGTGCATCAATACTGCCGCCATCTGCTTCCAAACACAAAAGGACTGATTGGAGTAGCAACAGCCATTCCAGAGGGCGCTTAAAGTCAGCTGACAGGTCATCTTTAAACACTGTCATGTGTGACGTGGGTTACACTCGAATTGTTATTGCGACATCCAGTGGACACATTTAGAACAGCAGTTTCTTTTAATTAAAAAATGCAGCTAATTTTTATATTTAGCAAACTGAACTTGCAGGTTTGACACCCTTGGTTTACAGCCACACAAGTGTACAGTAGGTTCATAACAGTCTCTGCACAAAAACACATTCACCGGCTGTCTTGCGCATTGGACACAGACTGTTTAGAAACTACATGAGGCAGAGGATGTCACACATTTTTATTACCAGTGTACTCAGATTTAGCGGAACACAAGAACGATAGTATGTACCGGTATATAATAATTTTAATATACTATAAATAAAGTAGGTTATAACTAGCAGGGCTCAAATTTAACCATGGCAACTGCTGCGACTGCCCTCGTCTTTCGCCATAATGCCCAAAAACTTGACCAACATTTGCGGCAAGAACATGCCGTGACCGCCCTTGACTTTTTACTTGTTAATGGACGAGGGATGTAACAATAAACGGAATAATGATAATTTGCGACAAAATTCCAGACGGTTAGTAATACCGTTTAATTTTTTAATTACCGAAAAGCCGTCATTTATTAATGCATTTTCGGCAACACGAAGTCAGGCGCATGCGAACCAGCGGTGTTTGGCTTGATAATCATGGTGGACCAATGACACCGACTTTGCTGCGGAGATTTCCCCTCGGAGTAAACGGGGCCGAGCGCTTGGTTTAACATAATTTTCCCTCGCTTGCTGGCATGTGTTTAAGAGCGCACTGCTGTGTTTAGATGGAGACAGGTGTAGACAATATTGGAGACAGACGCACCTGTCCCACACTGAAAGTATACAGCGAAGGAGAAAACTATTTGATGTTTTGCAGCAGGCAATGTGTCGTGAACATTGTCACAACTTGTTTATAAAGTCTTTAGTTTGTTTACTGGGATGTTCACTCCTCCTTTATTTAACTGTAAACTGTACCACTGTTCAAATAACATCAATACTAGCTCAAAGGTTTTGACACCTCATCGAATTGAACGCAGGCTGTGAAGATTGTGTATTCGATGTGTGGGGTATCACTCCTGGGTTTTTTGTTGTTGGCCAAACTGTTGTACGAAAACACTAGGGAGGCGTTGGAGGAGAACAAAGCTTGTTTATTAGACTTCATCTTCATTAGCCAAACTGCTTTGTGTTTTATTTTGATATCAAAAAGTAAACACCATGTTTTTTTTACATAATTGTGTTTTTTTCATGTCACAAAGGTGTTACTTCAAAAATCATTCATGTGACATAGCATTTTGTTAATGTGTTATTGTGTATAGTTAATTCCTATACGACATATTTCTGCTCAAACTCTTAATGTATCCGCCCCGATACATCATCTACATGTACATATAAATGTACATAACCTAAAAAAATTATAATTTAAAAAAACCTCCCTCTATCAAAATGTAAAAATAGAGATAAAGGCATCATGTAATGACAAAAAGCTATCAAGTTGATATTAAAGAATAAAAAAAACTAATATTTTCCTTTAAATGTATGGATAACGTTTATCTATAGTCTTTTTATTAGACATTACAAATTACATGATGGTATTAAGTTCACACCCCAACACTGCTTTACCTAACAATCAGTAATCATGATTTTAAAATTGATAACAATAATCTTAATTATTACTTTGGCCATATTTGGCAGCCTTAAATCTCATGGTTAGAGTGTCCGCCCTGAGATCGGTAGGTTGGAGTTCAAATCCCAGCCGAGTCATACCAAAGACTATAAAAATGGGACCCGTTTCCCTCCCTGCTTGGCACTCAGCATCAAGGGTTGGAGTTGGGGGTTAAATCACCAAAATGATTCCCGGGCGCGGCGCCGCTGCTGCCCACTGCTCCCCAAGGGGATGGGTCAAATGCAGAGGACAAATTTCACCACATCTAGTGTGTGTGTGACAATCATTGGTACTTTAATCTTTAATCTTAATACATGAACAATATTTGTATCTATTTTAGATATATATTATATATTAATATATATATATATTATATATATCTCCTGCCTCGAAAGAAAATAATGTTTGCCTTGATGCCCTAAAATATGAGCCCTCCTTTAAAGCAATACTTGCCTTGACCTTAAAAAGTTAAAATTCGAGGCCTGAACTAACATATCTCCATAGTAAAAGATTATACATTGAATAAATAAATAAATAGACAAGATCGTGTTCCTGTAGTGCAGGGGTCCCCAAACTTTTTGACTTGGGGCCACATTGGGTTAAATAAATTTGGCCGAGGGCCAGGCTATCTATTTTTGTGTGTGCTGCTTGGATTTTACTGACGTCATGTTCTGCTCACGTCCCGCCCATTAAATATGCGTGGTGGTCAAGCCAGCGTTTGTTCTCAATGGACACGAGGCGCTACTTAGCCTTTGTCAAAGAAAAAATGAGGGGAAGGTTTGGTGGCATCCTTTTTCTGCATCTGCTCATGAAGATGTCTGTGGTGGTAAAAGGTGCTACCTAAGATCTTCTGAGCGGCTTTCACCTCTTCTGCCATTGAGCTGCTGTGCCACACCGTTATGTTCTCCACCACACATCTTTAGAAGCTCTTAAGGACGGAGCTTCCTAGGCCAGCATGCCCCAGCTTCCTGAGGAAGTAAAGACCTTCTTGAGCAGACATAAACTATTGTGGCTCCAGGTAAGGTCCCTGGATATATAATAACCAAGATACCGGAAAATGGAGACCACTTCCACATCTGCTGCACCGATTTTCAGAGGATAATGAGGGTGTCCGACCTTCCTGAAGCCCACCATCTTCTCCTTGGTCTTCTTTACGTTGAAGCAAAGGTTGTTGGTTTCGCACCAATCCACCAGATGTTCTACCTCCTCTCTGTACTCGGACTCATTGTTGTATGTGATGCGTCCCTCTCTCGCTGTGACGTCCACAAAGTTCACATTAGAAATATAATTTAGCAGTGCAGCCATAAGTTAGTAGTGTGAAGAGGAGCACACATCCCAGTGCTGAGGGTGATGGATGGATGGGTATGTTCATCTTAGTCAGGACCTTCAAGCTAGAAAAATGACCTGTTTTCCCAGTTGTACTGTTTTTCTGTATCATCTATTCTCTAATAAGAATTGTTACTACCTCCACATATTCCGACTGATTCACAAAATTCCAACGCCAAACCACTCAGTTCACTCAGGGCAATTGTGCTATGTGGCGTTCTTCACAAAATTCCTGCTTTTCCAAATTTCCAGGAAATTACCCTTCAAATGAATAGGGATTTTCAAAGTTCTACAACTCCCTCATTTCTCACCCAATTTGAACCGTTCCAACATCCACTCCACTCATTCTTGACATATAAACCAGCATGTTTTCCGGTTCCCAGCATTACCTGGAATTACCAGGATTTTTCCTTATTGAAAATGAATGGGTGATATACAAACTTCTACATCTCATATTTCTCATCGGATTTGAACGATTACAAAGTCAAAATGTCCCTTGCTCTTGTTTGTCAACTGCGAGCATGTTGATCAGGAAGTCCATGGCCCAGTGCCACAGTGAGGGACTCAGCCTCAGCGTGTCCGGTTTCTTCACCATACAACACCGTTATAGTATCCATAAAACATATTTCCCTACCTTCCGTATTCTCTGTTCAGCCGAACCAGGAAGTTGCAGAGTGTCTCCTTGTGGCACCGCGGCACCCCGCTAAGAATGGTGATGATGACCTTTCCCCCCCAGAAAACACCACAATGTCAGCAACAAAGTGTTGCAACAAAATGTTGCAGCCTCAGAAGCTCACCTTGGTGTCTCCCTGGCTACTGGAGTTTTTGCTCAGCTCTACGGAAGGGAAGAGGGCCCCCAGATGGTCGGACAATATTGGCTCGTCACCGATGCTGCTCAGGGAAAAGTGCTGCAGAAACCTGACCCAGGTGCATGGAAACCATGAGAAATGGTATTGCAAAAGACTGAGATGTTTGTGTGAGTACTAACAAGTCCTGCTCTGGCAGATGTGATTGTAATGTCTTGAGGGTGCCTCTACGTTTGGCAACTGGAGGCTCCTGGTCATCATGGAGCTGCTGCAGCCTGCTGTGCCTGGGAGAGACATTTCCAATGAAACAACTCTGAGAAATCTGTGCTCCAAAACTCATCTAGATGTTTTTTAGGCATGGTACAATATTGGAAGACAGAAGTGAATCATACATGTTTTTGTGGCTCCACGTCAACTGATCCTGGTCCACTGAGTGCACGGCAAGTCCAGATTCAGTCCTTTGCCACTCTGGCAAAACCTAAAGGTGGTGGGTAGTAAACATTTGACACATTCAATGAGGATTTTAATGAGGACAAAGTGCAGCTTTGCGTCTTATAATAAGGAACACGAAAGGCGTCATCATGCTACTGTGTCACGACACCAGCGTAAGCAACGCCATCTCGCTCTTCCTGCTACAAATGCCACGTTTAACATGCAACATCAAAAAAAGCCACATTTATCCATGAACATATGCAGAAGCTGCTGACGGTGTGTTTGACGAAGAAGCACCTGGGAAAAAATACCGTAGAAGTACACGCTCTAAAGCAGGGGTCACCAACCTTTTTGAAACCAAGGGCTACTTCTTGAGTACTGATTAATGCGAAGGGTAACCAGTTAGATACACATTTAAATAAATTGCCAGAAGTAGCCAATTTGCTCAATTTACCTTTAACTCTGTTATTATTAATAATTAATGATATTTATCTTTGTGGAAACACTGATCATCTTAATGATTTCTCACAATAAATATATATAGAAACAGATAAATATCAAAATGCAACACTTTATTTTTATATTTTCTCTAAGTGCACATTTTTCAAATTGAACATTTTCAAATGATCACTTCTAAGACAGTCTTGTGAAATCACAATATCCCATTTGAACTAGCTAGCCACTAACATTTTTTAACAAATCATGAATTACTCTGCACCATGTTTGTACAAATAATAACTCATGTAAAATACAAAAGTAAACTCTCAAATTTTTAAATCATGTCACACTTTGAACTGGACACCAAATCTGTTATCTGTTTCTTTGTCAGTTAGTGGGAAGCCTGGCATTGCATGCTGTTAACTAGTGTGTTGTACTCTGGTGTGTAACTTGACATTGCAACTCTGAGTGAGTCTTGCAGATGTGCATCAGTGAGGCGTGTTCTGTGTTTGTTCTTGATCAAGTTCATGTCAGAAAAGGCTGATTCACAAAGATAAGATTTTTCCTCATTGTTTGCGGAACCTTCTTAATCTTTTGGACATATTTTCACAGCAATCTGGCCTTAAGCTTAATTATGATAAATGTAAAATGTTAAGGATCGGAAATCTAAAGGGAACGTCCTTTCGAATGGAATGCAAAGTGCCTGTTTTGTGGACAGATGGACCAGTTAACATACTTGGTGTTGTTGTCCCAGAAAATCTGGAAGATCTAGGCTCAGTAAATTATGATAATCGACTAAGAAAGCTGGACAAAATTATGCAATTATGGAAAGGGAAATCCCTAACCTTGTATGGTAAAATGTCTATTGCCAACTCGTTAATTATTCCTCAATTTATTTATTTGTTTTTGTCATTACCAGCTCCATCACAAAACTTTTTTTAAGATTTATGAGCGGAGGGTCTTCGATTTTGTCTGGAACGGCGAACCAGAAAAGATTAAAAGAAAGGTTTTGTACAAACAGTATGAATATGGGGGCCTGAAACTTCTCAACATTGAAGCTATGTGTCTATCTTTAAAAGCATCAATTGTTCCAAAGATGTATTTAAACATTGAGTGGTACACAAATGTCCTGTTGGACAAAAAACATGTACTGTATCAAAAGAAATTGTATCCTTTTTTACAAGTGATCCCCTCCCAGAGAGTCTGCTGGGAAACATGGCGGGGTTCATAAAGGAAACAATCCACTCATAGTGGTGTTTTCAATTTTATGTGCCAGAAAAAAGAGGCGATATTTTGCAGCAGTTAATATGGATGAACTCTAATATTGTAATAAATGGAAAGCCTTTCTTTTGGAAAAATATGTTTGAAAGAGGAATCATTTTTGTCAATGATATTATCAATGAGAATGGTAAAATTATGAAGTATGATGAATTTAGAGCTATGTATGGTGATGCTTGCTCAAGCTTTTAATTTTATCAACTAACTGGAGTAATTGGGAAAAGATGGAGACAAATAATTAATTATGGAACTACTAAATTATTAGTTTGTAAACCTCTAATAAGAAATTCTAGTTGGCAAAAAGGAACTAAAATAAATAGAAAAATATATAATTTTTATTTAATAAAGAAATATTTGAAGGGTGCCTCATACAACACAAATGGAAAATGGGAGGACTTTTTTGACTGCCCGTTGCCATGGGATGCCATATTCAAACTAATCTATAAAACCACTATCGATGTGCAAAATCGTTATTTTCAAATTAAAATTATTTATAACTTCTTACCCACAGGGAAAATGTTAAAATTATGGAATATGACAGAGTCAGATGATTGCAGATTTTGTTGTCAGGAGCCTGAATCCACCCTGCATTTGTTTTGGTATTGTCATATTGTGTCTTTGTTTTGGGTGGAAGTTGAAAAAATGTGTTTAAGGATTGGTTTGTTTATGAAGCTTAATGTGGTTTCTGTTATTTTAGGAGAGTTCATTGACAATCATGATTTAGTCAATTTAATTATAGTACTCGGTAAAATGTTTATTTTTAAGGCCAAAAACAGATATTCACTTAGTATTACTTTCTTTAAAACATTTATTCAGTATTTTCTAACTTTAGAAAGTTACATGGTCTAAAACGATAATGATGCCAAAAAACATTAAAAAAAAGATGAGAAGTCCTCAAAGGCTTATTTTGAAAGTATAATTATGTTTATAGATTATATGATATCTGTTGTTGTGTTCCCTAATTTGAGTGACCTGGACATAATCTGGACTGTACATAAATGCTTATTTTGAAAATGTAATTTTGTTTATAAATTATATGCAATCTGTTGTGTTCCCTAATTTTTTTCTGTGTACATGAATGAAGGTGTGTGTTGCTGAGTCCGACTTGGACATTATCTGGACTGGGCCTGGTTTAAAAAACCCTTTAAACAAATCTAATTTCATTGACAACCTGGTCTGTTGAAGATAAGGCCCTTTTTTAAAAAATAAAATAAAATAAGATAAATAAATAAAAAACATTTTCTTGGATAAAAAAGAAAGTAAAACAATATAAAAATAATTACATAAAAAATAGCAATTAATGAAAATGTTAGTGGACCAGCAGCCTATACAATCATGTGTGCTTCAGGGACTGTGTCCCTTGCAGATGTGTTGTCTATGTTGTGGGAACCAGAATATTGGTAGAAGAAAGAAACCTCTTTTGTGTGAGTGGGTGTGGATGAGTGTGCATGGGGGAGGTTGTTTGGGTTGATGCACTGATTGAAAGTGTATCTTGTGTTTTTTCTATGTAGATTTAATTTTTTAAAAAAAATAAAAATAAAAAAATATATATTTTTTTATTTTTATAACAGGCCCGCGGGCGACTCATCTGGTCCTTACGGGCGACCTGGTGCCCGCGGGCACCGCGTTGGTGACCCCTGCTCTAAAGTAAATGCTATACAACTACTTTATAAAACTATTGTATTTTTTATATACAAGTTTGTTGTTCCTTTTAAAGGGCATGTTTAAAAGGCACGTTACATGTTAAAATGGTGGTGTTTTGGGAGGGCCCACCACAGAAAACAATTACTGTAAATTCCGGACTACAAGTCGCTACTTTTTTCCTACACTTTGGATCTTGCAGTTTATAAGACGGTGTGGTTAATTTATGGATTGGTCTTCACTGAAGTCATAAAACAAACACACAACTACAGTGAGAAGGGGTTTTATTTTTTGTGCTATGGCGCCATCTTTTGGACGAGTTCGCTCTCTGCAGGTGCTGCAGTGTCCTTCCAGTAGTGCTTTTTATTTTTTCAACCGGACTGCCGTTTACTCTTTCGGCAATAGCGGTTCTACTTGTGGATGGATTCTTCATTCATCACTCCAAGCGATGTTTGTAAGTAAGTTTTACAATATAACTCAAACAATTCTTACTTACTAAACCGTCCCATGTGTGATGTCTGTAGGAGTGTTTTCATGCATATCTGTATGTCCTATCGCACCCCCCGCGACCCCAAAAAGGGACAAGCGGTAGTAAATGGATGGATGGATGGATAGCGTTGTTAGCACTAAATAATATGCCAACACGTTTACGAGTGTCTGTGTTAGTATTATTAACTTACAACGGCATTCCTTTTGTATTGTTTCAGTTTAAAAAATTCTGCAGTGAATTCACCGAAATGTCACCTTACAGTTAATGAGTCGGTTTAGCTGGTTGGAGAGCTAGCTTACGCAGCTAGTGGGTCCATGACGATGACTTCTGTTTTGTTTGATCAGCCGTTTTACTGCCGTTACAGACGCTGTTTGGAAAATAATTAAGGTGTGTAAATAAACACTTATTTTTCTGTGTAAATAATTAATTTCGCAAAGTATATAGCTGCGGCTTACACTGTGGCTAATATATGGAAAAAAAAAAATTTAATTAGTGGGTGTGGCTAATATACCGGTGCTCTCTGTAGTCCGGAAAAACTGTAGATTCAATTTATTTTAACAAGAAATATTGGTTTTGAGATATGAGCTTTTTGAGGTACGAGCAGCCTCACAGATTTAATTAAACTCATATCCATACTTGCCAACCTTGAGACCTCCAATATCGGGAGGTGGGGGGTAGGGGGGGGGGGGGCTTGGTTGGGGGCGTGGTTATTTACAGCTAGAATTCACCAACTCGAGTATTTCATATATATTTCATATATATATATATATATATATATATATATATATATATATATATATATATATATATATATATATATATATATATATATATATGAAATACTTGACTTTCAGTGAATTCTAGCTATATATATATATATATATATATATATATATATATATATATATATATATATATATATATATATATATATATATATATATATATATATATATATATATATATATCCATCCATTTTCTACCGCTTATTCCCTTCGGGGTCGCGGGGGGCGCTGGAGCCTATCTCAGCTACAATCGGGCGGAAGGCGGGGTACACCCTGGACAAGTCGCCACCTCATCTCAGGGCCAACACAGATAGACAGACAACATTCACACTCACATTCACACACTAGGGCCAATTTAGTGTTGCCAATCAACTTATCCCCAGGTGCATGTCTTTGGAGGTGGGAGGAAGCCGGAGTACTCGGAGGGAACCCACGCAGTCACGGGGAGAACATGCAAACTCCACACAGAAAGATCCCGAGGCCGGGATTGAACTCACGACTACTCAGGACCTTCGTATTGTGAGGCAGACACACTAACCCCTCTGCCACATATATATATATATATATATATATATATATATATATATATATATATATATATATATATATATATATATATATATATATATATATATTTATTTTATTTACATAGAAAAAAAAAAAACTTGAATTTCAGTGTTCCGGTGGCTAGCCATTAGATGGCAGTATTGTCCTGTTTAACTTCTCCGTTCATTTCGGCCGCCATGTCTGTAATTTCCTCGTTCTTCTGCTTCGTCTCCTTGTTGTGTGCGCAGTTGTGCACTCTATAAAAGCCCTAGATGTTATGACGTCTTTGGGCAGGCAAGCTGTATATATTGTGGGAAAGCGGACGTGAGAACAGGCTGTCCCCACTCAGTCTCAGGTCCGCATTGAGCAGGAGGGGGCGTGGCCTCCAGCTCCGGCTGAATACCGGGAGTTTGTCGGGAGAAAATCTCTGCCGGGAGGTTGTCGGGAGAGGCGCTGAATACCGGGATTCTCCCGCTAAAAACGGGAGGGTTGGCAAGTATGCTCATATCACTCCGTAGTGTATTTCCTCGCAACATTACAATGCTTTCCAGAGCAATAATAGTATTTGGTGTTCAGGTTTCGATCGTTTAGTTCCAGCTTCAGTCATGGCTGTGTCTGCCTCAGTGCATGTTTTTTTGTCGATAAGTGATGACTTTGCTTGAGTTTTACCATGTTGTCGCACACATACTTGCCAACCCTCCCGATTTTCCCGGGAGACTCCCGAATTTCAGTGCCCCCCCCCCTGAAAATCTCCCGGGGGAACCATTCTCCCGATTTCCACCCGGACGACAATATCGGGGGCGCGCCTTAAAGGCACTGCCTTTAACGCACTGCCTTTAACGTCTTCTACAACCTGTCGTCACGTACGCTTTTCCTCCATACAAAAAGCGTGCCGACCCAGTCACATATTATATGCGGCTTTAACACACACATGACCTACTCAGTGGGTTAGAGTGTCCGCCCTGAGATCGTTAGGTTGTGAGTTCAAACCCCGGCCGAGTCATACCAAAGACTATAAAAATGGGACCCATTACCTCCCTGCTTGGCTCTCAGCATCAAGGGTTGGATTTGGGGGTTAAATCACCAAAATGATTCCCGGGCGCGGCACCGCTGCTGCCCACTGCTGCCCACTGCTCCCCTCACCTCCCAGGGGGTGAACAAGGGGATGGGTCAAATGCAGAGGACAAATTTCGCCTAGTGTGTGTGTGTGACAATCACTGGTACTTTAACTTAACTTAACTTAATAAGTGAATGCAATGCATACTTGATCAACAGCCATACAGGTCACACTGAGGGTAGCCGTATAAACAACTTTAACACTGTTACAAATATGCGCCACACTGTGAACCCACACCAAACAAGAATGAAAAACACATTCGGGAGAACATCCGCACCGTAACACAACATAAACACAACAGAACAAATACCCAGAATCCCTTGCAGCACTAACTCTTCCGGGACGCTACAATATACACCCCCCGCTACCACCAAACCCCACCCCCCCAATCTCCCGAATTCGGAGGTCTTAAGGTTGGCAAGTATGGTCGCACATGGTGCAACACAATTAAACCCTGTTCTCATGGCATTCAATCGATCGCAACAGGACTGTTTGGTTTGTCTTAGAAGACATTGAGCCTCTCATCAGAGTAGGCTTCATCCCAAAAAAGCCCAAATATTTATACTCCAAAACCAGGATGTTGTGCCTGGGCAAGGATGGTTTCGCCCTATCGTAGTGAGAAAAACAACTGTTTTGATGCAAACGAGCAATCTTACTGTCAAAGTCAACAACAGTCGTTGAAGTGTAATTTCCCTTTATTAGCATTGAGGTGTTGTGTGGCAAAACAATCACTGTGGATCGACTACCGCCAGTCCCTGAGACAGAGACTAGTGCATCCTAAAGACCGGACAACCCACACCCACAAAAATAATCTGGTGTATGCTATCCAGTGTAATGATGAATGCACTGATTCATATAATTGGGGAAACAAAAGAACCACTAAGCCGACGCATAGACGGGCAAACTCTTCAGGCCAAACATTCCTTTGAGAACAACAATGTACAGATTCTGGACAGGGGGGACGGATGGTACGAAAGAGGAGTGAGGAAAGCCATCTATGTCAAGGTTGAAAAGCCATCCCTGAACAGAGGAAGTGGTCTGCGACATCACCTGTCTCCCACATACAACACTGTCCTTTTAACCATTCCTTAAAGAAACAGAAGGTGATCAGAATGCCATTTGTTTACAATTAAATAGAATAAAAATTGGGGGATTCCGACTACTTTGGACTGGTAGTTAGGGTTGGGTATCGAGTATCGAGTATCGATTGGAACCGGGACTAACTTTCCGATTCTCCCGGAATGGTTCAAAAGTTTAAATTTCGATTCCTATTTTCGATGCTGTCACGCCAATTTAGTCAGCAGACCGGAAAAAAATATGTCCGCCGAACCGGAAGAAGAAGCCGCTGAACACCAACGAAGAAGCGCCCACCGCCGGAAGTGTTAGCATAGCTGAGCGAGTCAGTCAAGCTCAAGCAAGGATAGCGGGCGTCGGCGGTCGAAAGTGTGGCTTTACTTTACAAAAAAAATTGAAATAACCGCGAAATAACAGAGCTCCATGTCCATCAAGAAACGAGTGGAGAGAGAGCTGCAGATGTACCAGGACGTTCCACCGATACTTATGTCTGACGACCCTGCTGCATGGTGGTGGTCCGGTGGAACCAACAAAAGACTTATCCTTTGCTGTGATATCTCGCTTTCTCCTATTTATGCGTTCAAGCTTCTTCCACACCCAGCGAACGTGTATTTTCCACAGCAGGAGACACTATCTGTCCAGAACACTCACGCATCCTGCCTGAGAAGGCGGATATGGTCATTTTCCTAAACAAGAACTGTCTCTGATTTTATACTGTACCTGCTGCTAATCTGGACTGGGTTTTGCAAGTTGTTTCTTATTGTTTATTTGCTTTTCTGCACCAGGTTAGCCCATCAGTGGGAGCACGGTAACATGTTTGGGTACCTGCAGCATCATACACTTGTGTGTGTAAATGTGTTTTCATGAGGTTTCCTGCAGCATCATACACTTATGTGTAAATGTGTTTTCATGAGGTTTTCAAAAATAAAGCTCTCTTGAGGAAAGTGTACCCCTGGGAAAATGTATTCATAATTTATAATATTTATATTCAAGTTCATAGATTTGATATTTATATTCTAGTTGAAAACAGCCCTGTGAGGAATTTATAGTAAAATTCATAAAAAGTTAATAGAATTAAAATTGATGGAGAATGTCAGACTATTTCATTCAGAAAGACTGTATGTTAGCTAGCTCATTTAAAATATCCTAAACTTTTTTTGACCCTGCCTCTTAAAAGAATCGGAATCGAGAATCGTCAGGAATCGGAATCGGAATCGTTCAAATTCAAACGATACCCAACCCTACTGGTAGTAGTCGATCCACATCGATCGTTCTGCCACACAATACCTCAATGCTAATGAAGGGAAATTCCACTTCAACGACTGTCGTTTGGCTTTGACAGTTAGGATTGCTCGTTTGCATCAAAACAATTTTTCTCAAAACGATAGGGCGAAACCATCCTTGCCAAGGCACACCCTCCTGGTTTTGGAGTATAAACATTTGGGGTTTTGACACCATCTGCTAGACTAGATCTGACCAATCTAAGTCTATGTGCAGTTGCGATCGATTGAATGCCCTGAGAGGACTATGACCTGGATGAATGACAACATTCAAAGACAATTAAACTCTACCTTCGTATAAAACATTAGGAAATGGACTTGCACACACTTCAGCTGTAATGTTTGCTCTATTTGCTGCAATACATGTGATGACTGTAACATGTGAATTGGAAAATTTCTGGAGGGACTGGCTAGACAACGAGAGATGTGCTTGCTCCCTCCGAGGTAAGGTGCCTCTAGCGTTTTGGTACAGGATGGTTACTACGTTGCAACATGTGGAAGTCTTAAAGGGGAACTGCACTTTTTTTGAAATTTCATTATGAGGGACAAGAAGACATACGTTTTTTAATTTTTTTCGCATTTTAACAGAGAAATTGGATCGTTCTAAGTGGCTAGCAAGGCAGCTACTGTATTTTTTGGACTATAAGTCGCTCCGGAGTATACGTCGCACTGGCTGAAAATGCACAATAAAGAAGGAAAAAAACATATATACTGTACGTCGCGCTGGAGTATAAGTCGCAATTTTGGGGGAAATTTATTTGATAAAATCCAACACCAAGAATAGACATTTGAAAGGCAATTTAAAATAAATAAAGAATAGTGAACAACAGGCTGAATAAGTGTACGCCATATGACGCACAAATAACCAACTGAGAACGTGCCTGGTATGTTAACGCAACACATCATGGCAAGAGTCATTCAAATAACTATAACACATAGAACATGCTATACGTTTACCAAACAATCTGTCGCTCCCGATCGCTAAATCCGATGAAATCTTCCTCCCCGGTGTCGCCTCTGGTATGCGCCGTTTCCTTTCTTTCTGCTGCTCGATTGCCGTTCTCTGCTGCATATTTCACTACGTCCAGCTTGTAATCTGCAGTATATGATTTCCTTTTTGGTGC